>NW_009232968.1:16816-26803 GCF_000690835.1 Fulmarus glacialis
ATACACCTTGTCATAAATCAATTCCTAAACTCTTTGAGGTATCTGCTTCCTTCCTTTTCCCAAATACTGTTTTTAGGGCAAAAGATTGACAATAATCTGTTCGTTGGAAAAAACATAATTTAGCCCACATTTGTTTTAAATTTATTTCGTATTATTTTGTAATATTTTAAGCTCCATATGGAATGAGAAGGACATCTGAAGGAAACCTTGTCATAAATCAATTCCTAAACTCTTTGAGGTATCTGCTTCCTTCCTTTTCCCAAATACTGTTTTTAGGGCAAAAGATTGACAATAATCTGTTCGTTGGAAAAAACATAATTTAGCCCACATTTGTTTTAAATTTATTTCGTATTATTTTGTAATATTTTAAGCTCCATATGGAATGAGAAGGACATCTGAAGGAATTTTCATCTTAGACCTGAATTGCTGCATTATAACCATATAATTCTTCTCTTCTACACATTTGCTAGAGTAATTTTTATCTCCTCCCAGCCTACTAAAATTCCCTCTGCCCAAGGGCCCTTGATCCCATGAAGACATATGCAGTTTATGCATAGGATAGCCCTTCTCATTTCAGTGGGCATACTTTCATACCTCATACTGTGTTCGTATTATTTCTTCACAGGTCAGAAATCTGATGCTTACAGATCTTTCTGGGTTTTCTACAATACCCAAGGTAGGAATATGTGCAACAGAAAAGTAAAATTGTTAAGCCTCACTGCTTCTTTTTTAAAATACCAATATAAAGTCTTTCTTTACTTCTCTGTAAGTGAAGCAAAAACAGTGTTTGAGAGCAGGAGGCTGGGTGTGGGAACGTAAGTATGTTGCATCTGTGACTTTATATTGGAGGCATCTCTTTTACAACAATTGGGAAGAAGCTGGGTGGGTGGTGTAGAAGACGGGGAACTGTGAAGACCAAATGTTTAGCTGTATTCAACTGTAAACAGAGTGATAGTCAGTAAACAGTCTCTCTGAAGAGAGTAATTAATAGGCACATGTGAAGAGATGGAAAAGAAGATGTATCCTTCTTCAGCAAACATCAAAGGGCAGGCTGGACAGTGAGAAATTAAACATAGCCCAAGGAGGCCACACAGCTGACTGTACATTCAGCTAGGAAATATAATGCAATGTAACAAGCTAGGAAAAGGAGGAGTGAGGGGGTAAGATAGGCAGTGAAAAAGGAGTCCTAAAGTAACAAAGGAAGGAGCAACTTGCTCTGCGAGGAAAGGAGCAGTAGAGAAGCAGGGAGGTCTAAGCAGGTCAGCTCTTTCTGCAAAGGGGTCAAGTTGCAGAGAAGTTTTGCAGGATTAGAAAGAGTGATAAGATAGTAGGTAGCCTCAAAATAAGATAAAGAAACAGAGGAGGAACCACTGAAATAAATGATTCTTCATTGTGATTCTCCTGCCTCTTGCTACATCTGAAAGCAGAACCCTGTGGCAGTTGGCCAGTTTGACAGGGAAGGCGATAAAAATAAATTACATCCTCTGTTTCCAGAGACTGAGATGTTTCCAAAAGAATGGGGGAAGGGAACTTATTTGCAGGGAGGAAAGGTACTTACAAGATCCAAAACTCATTGTCTGTTCTCTATAAAACGGTGTCACGACTGACTCCATAACATACGTACTTGGCTCCAAATGGGGTTTTGGAACATTCCACCTCTGGGACCAGCTGCTTTCGTGAATGTTTGGCTGGAAGAGAAACCCAATTTCAAAATGAAGGAAATGCTCTTTTTTGTCTCTCAAAGAGCACGCATGAAGCTGAGAAGAACAAATCAGAGAACCTGAGGCCAAGCAGTTTGAGATTCCCAGTGTCCTGGGTGGTCTTCGCTGTTAAATTCTATTAGTGTCATCTGTGGAGAATGTTTTCCGTCAAAACCTGACTAAAACTGGGATGAGATAGATTTTCCCAGCCAGTTTGATTTACAGTTTAGCATGAGCAGAATACATGTATGTTAGCAGTATGTTTTTGGCCTACTGTTGCAAATCAGGTTTTGTGCACCCAATTTAAATAGAGTCTAAGGAAACAGTCAGGTCTTATTTGAGATTCTTGGCACAAGTGGACACACATTTTTGCTATAAAAGCAACTTTAGCAAGGACAACTAATCTCTCTCAGACATAGCACTAAAAGAGTGGTTTTGGAAGATGCAAAAGAAACCTATGAGAAGGCTGGAACCAGTAGCATCTAAGATGAAACATACCCTGTCCTCTTGCATGGGCTATCCTCTTGGGTCTGATATGTGCTCTGTGGAAACTGAGGATTGCCATGCCTTCTCTAATACTTTTGGCTGATGTGCCAGGTGCCACATGCAGGGAAAATGTGTCTTGTACCATGTGGGGACTATAACTGTGGGTCACAGAAGGCAGGGAAGTACTTTGCATCCTAGCATTCCATCCTGTGCTTAGGAGCAAGCAATTGCCCTGTTAGTTATCTACTATCACTCTCCCACTGAGAAAGCAGTCCAAGTTCTTTGTTTAACCACGTATTGTGGAGTAAGCCATCAGCTCCCCATAAAGTGTAAATCAAAAGTAGATCTGTCCTTGCAGATCCAGAACAAATATATTATTCATCTTACCTGGCTGATTCGTTCCATACCACTAGTGATTATCCCAGAGAAAGATTCTGCATATGACTAATGGCATTTTTTGAGGGTTAGAAATTCCAAAGTTGTCTACTCAAGGGAAGAAATTTCATGTTTCAGGAACTTAGAAACATTGGCTGCAGTTACTGCAAAGAATGGAATTGCAATTAGTCTTCTACAATCTGTATAGGCATGCCTGAAAAACAGGGATGTCAATATTGCAAGTCTGAGAGGTCAGTAAGGCAGTGTCCTTTGCTGACAGACCGCAGACCATGCCTCAAAACTCCCACTTGCTGGGCTGGTGGAGATAACATTTAGTGTGAGGCAGAGCAGCTTCAGTTTTAGGGCAGGGGTGCTGCCTCTCTGGTTCTTTGGAATCCTCTTTGCCGGAAAACAACCCTGTATTATCCTCCAGAGATCAGCCAGGACTGGTCTCCCATCTGTTCAGGGATCTGCACCTGTTTTTCATTTTACCAATAGTGGCCACATGGCCTAAAACTGTGGGGGAATACAGAGAAGAAAATGAATGTGTGGTTCAGGCACTGGGGTTGGATTCAGAAGTTCTGAGTTTAAATCCTGACTGTGTGGCATAACCTTGGTGAGTCCTTTCATTTCTGTCTGCCTTAACCTCATCTGTAAAGGAGAGGAAGGAGCGATTATTATTCTGGGTCCTTCTCCTTACCTTTTTTAACAAGGAATTGGAGAAAATCTGTTTTTCCCTCTTTGCTTGTATTTCACCCAGCACAGAAGTCTTTACAGAAGTGGATCGCTATAAAACACATCACTGATGATTAGGAACACCAAACATGTCTCCCATCCGTTTTCTTTGCACTCTGAAAAATAGAAGGGAAGTTCCTTAGAAAAGTTGCTCAATTTCTGCCTGTGTAAATGACAATACTGCTTGGACATAGCTCCAGTAGCACAGAACTGGTGTATGGGTATTTTGAGTGTTTATCTGCAACTGGTGCATGTGAATCCAGTGTAGTAACTCTTTGTTGACCGGAGGCTGAATCACATTCTAGCTGCAGCCAGATTCAGCGACACAAAGAGGCAGCATATATATCAATTCCCTGCCTCTCTCATGTCTTGCACAGGACATGCCATAGATTTGGCATTGTACATTTTGTAGTCCTTACACTTGTTTAGAAAACAGAGGCAAAGTTGTTGCCCCCCCCCCGCCTACTCATTTTATTTATTGCTTCATCAGCCACACTCTGTGTGTTTACACTCTGGTACAACAGTTTGGCTGCAGCTTGTGTTGACAGCCTGTAGATAGCTTGAGGCTAAATAAAGAGGGTAACTGCTGTCAGGTTCCATGTAAGTTCTCAGCTGGGCATGGTAATGCCATGCTAACTGGGGACATACTGACCTTGCCAAATGCTATCAGCTTCTGCAAGGGTCCCTTAAAGTGCTCAGTGTCAGAGATCCTTGCAACTCATCCTTTGTGAATTCTCAACCCAGGCACCACTCACAAAGAATCCTCTCACGTTTTTTTGTCCTAACTGGGGATTGAGTTAATTATAACTGTTCTCAGAGTTGTTTTTCACCTTGAGCCTCACTCAACTTCTATTGAAAGCTTCTGGGGTTTGTCATTGACTTCAATGGAATTAGGCTTAGGCCTTTATCACAAAGTTTGCTGTTAGCTGCAAGGTTGATTTCCATGTGATATATCTGGAAGCTTTCAATTATCATGCTGCCTTTGAAATGGGAAATTGACAAACTGTTATCTCTGGGAGCTTCTTGGGTTCAGATTGGTTCCATCAGATCACAAGGAAATTTGTGCCAAGCAAGGTTGCTATTGAGTTCTTTATGTTTGATCCTCAAAATTTACCTGTCTGATTGTTTTGCACTTGAGACTATCACTCTTTGCTTTTGTCTGAAATCCGCAACAACAGAAAGGGCAGGTATTTTGCATGACCCGTGGATTAGGCATTTTGTGTCAGCTTCGGAAAACCTCAAGAGGCTTGGGATACAATGTTATGCTGAACACTACAAATCTGCAGGTGCTGTGGCCAGGAGAGACAATTACGATCATTTATTTTGACCTTCTGCAAGCTATGAAGTACCTCCTGTAGTTTTTACAGAGGTCGATAGCTCTTAATTTAGCCAATTAGAGTTCTAGGTTGATTTAATTATGTCCAATTATGGAAAGTTCACTGCAATCTAAGGTTATTTCTCCTCAGTGTTTAAAATTTGTTCCTCATCTCTCATCTGAACTTGTTTAACTTTTGTTTTATGTCACCGGATGATGCTCTGCTTTCACCTGTGCCTACTGTTGGACTCTATAGCTCTATAATATCCCCATGTAGATCCTTATGCACTGCAGTCAATCAACTTTTTACTTTTTCTTCTTAACCATCTTCAGAGTCAGGTATATATTTCAGAACTCCATTCATTCATAACTCTAGTATTTATATTTTCAGAATTTGGATTATACCAATTTATCCAGCTTCTGGTGACCTAAATCACTGTGCTATTTTTAAGTGTAGGTGTCACATTAAATATTTCTATTGAAACTCCTGTGGTTCACACTCACTCTACAGTTTTGTAAGGCCTACTTATAAAAGCAGTTCTTTCACACTCAGATGTATAATTCACATTGGACTCAATGGAAATATCTATTTTACCCAAGAATGGCAAGATCAGACCTTAAACTAGCAGGCAATGCCAATATAATGCTAACAATGAAGACATTAATGTTGAAAGAGCCAACTACTGAGATTTTTCCTCTATTTCATGACTCGGCTTTCTTTCATGGCCTATTTTTAAGTTAATTCCATTAGATCAGTTTTTTCATAGAATGGTATAAATGAATTTGCTAAAATGTAAACTAAATCTGGACTCAATGCTATCAAGTCATAGAATAATTGAAGTGGAAAGGGACCTTCGGAGGTCATCTTGTGTAAATCCCCACTGAGAGCAAGGTGAAGTTTGAAGTTAGATCCAAGTGTACTGGTAAATACAACCATGACTACAGGAAAAGGTTGAATGGTACCACATTCACCTTTTAAAATTAACCATTCATAAAGGACATGACTTACGAATGTTATGACAGATTATTGCAATAGGGATGTTGCTATTGTATTTTGCTAGGCACCTTCTCACTGTGCATCCTTAATATGTACTTTGGAGCAAAACTCTATTAGTCAATCTAAAATCAACATAAACTCTTATGGAAGTATACAAATGACTTTGAAGTCTTCTGTCTCATCAGCGGCCGAAGAACTAAACCTTTTGTTTAAGCACATAATGTGCAACAAGCTGACTTAAATCTTTTCTTTATCTATATTCACTTGCATTTTCATTCTACTTTGTCATAACGAACATGAAGAATTAGTCTTCCCAGTTTTGGAATGATCTTAGTAAAATTAGACATTTGACAGAAATCTGTAAAGTGATTTTTTTTTTTTTTGGTATATAAAATGCTCTTGTAACATTTGCTGTTCTGTTCTTATTCTTTATTTACTACATTTTTTTGACATTTGTCCCTGTCTCTTTTCATCAAATATTTATCTGCAGCAGCTGAAAGAGCCTCGTTTGTTTTAATTAAAAATAAGACCACCAAGCTGGGATCACTTCCTTAGCTCTTCCATGGCTTGCACAGACAGACAGTAGATCTTGTGAGGTTTTCCTGAGGGTGGCCCATTGACAGGCTTTCCCCCCTCCCTATATCCTCTTCTTTTGCACTATGTTTATTTTTGAACAGAGAAATGTAATCAGAGCCACATTCCGGACAAAGAAACTTTTTACAGTTAACACGCATGAGAAACGAGGAAGATCATGTTGTGTTTCGTTTGGTGTTTCATTGTAAGAAACCATTTTCTAATTTGTGGCTTCTGGAATGGAATTATCATTGCCACAGAAACATAGCAATTGTCATAGCAATAAGGCCCCTAGTTCAGCATGCTGATACCGACATAGGCAGCAAGCATTTAAGGAAAAATTGTATAAATTCAGCTAAGGAATATCCTACTGATTGTAAACATTTTTTGCACTTTTCCTCACTAGCTAATATCTGTCTCATGTCTTTTTTTGCCCAGTGTTGACTTAAGAACAGGAAAAAACAAAGAACAAAGAAGCAACCTAAAATAACTCCTCTATGCAAAGTTTGTATTTCTAAGGTCATGGTACAAGCTAATGCCTATTGCTACTAAAACTGTTCTAGAGGGTGTTTGGGACATGCTATTTTCAGTTTTACATGTGCTAGACAAATACTTTTGGAGTGCACAGACAGACTGCTCACGACTTCTAGAGATGGTGAGATGTCTTCTGGTTTCGGGATGCCAAATAAGTTGCATAGCATCATTGACCTTTCTCAGCCATGTTGATTATTTTAGTTCTTGTTAATGAGACATTTTTAAATTAAGCTTTTACATTTATTTAAGATGGAGGAGACAAATAAGCAAATCTTATTTTTTTTCATACCCCATTTTTACCTCATTCTTCATCTCACTTGAAAAGTGAAAATTAAAACAAGACATCCTTGTGAATCACCAAATTAAAACTGTTATATCCTCACTTGGCAAAAATTACCTTCAAAAATGATCCTACTTCAATCTTCCCTGGCAGTAAGTTACAGTAGAGTCACCCAATGCTTAGACAGATATTTCTTACAGTTGACTGTTAGATACAAAACATTGATTAGCTTTAAAACGAAAAGACCTCCTTTCTTTGTAGGTGTAATCAATTTAAGACTTTACACTCTGGTAGTTGGAGTTTTCTAAATTCCGAAAAAATCTATCAGACTCAAAGCCTGACCATAACTTGTGCACCTTTTTTAGTTTATTTTGTAGGCAAAGTAGAAAGAAAGGTTGAAGTGATCTTACATATCAAAAATTACCTCATTATAGGATCTACATAAGAAAATGGGTTCAGGTGAGTGAAGAATTTTTTTTTTTCCCCCTCATAATACACATGTATAGCGTGTTTCAGAACATATAAAAGTTGTGACTTACCAAGAGGTCAAAGGAGATTTTATCTCAGCATCTTTTCCAACTCATAGGATTATCTCCTATTCCGCAGGACACAATAATGTGGCTGCATAACGTCCTCATGTAGATTGGTTCTGTATTTGAGACATATGGGTAAAACTGACACAGAATTTTAAGGGCAAAGTTTTCAAAAGAAGACACTTATATTACGAGCACAAATTTAAATGAAAAGTTGACACCTATGTTGTCCTATACTGATACTTATTATTTAAGTAACTTTTACAGACAATAATTCACTATATTATAGTTACAATATTGTACTATGGCTTTCTAAGATCTTGATATTGGCATAGAGGAAAAGAATCAATTATGTAACTTGGAATCAGAATTTAATCTTTTCCTTGCAAGATACTGAGACAGGAGACAGCGCCATTGCTTAATCAATTGAACAATAGAAGGACATTCAGGAAACCAGATTTTCTTCCCAGCTGTGCCACTGGATTGAGGGTGACCTTCATCAAATGCTGTTTCTACTCTGTAAAATGTAACTGTAAATTCTCTTTTTAAAAGCATTTTAAATGAGAAAGTACTGTAAAGTACCCTAGATTTGACGCCAATTGCTTACAATGGTAAGTGAAATCAGAGTTAAACTAATTTAAGGGAGACTTTATTAACTAGAAAGATTATGAGCTTGTCAAAAAGTTATTAATTAAAGTCTGGGGACTGCTTGCCATTGTCATTCCAAATTAATTGCTAATGAGTTACCCTTAAAAGTGGAGTGCAGCTGCAAGAACATCAGGCTCAAAGGAAACTTGATTTTGTTTATCATTCATTTTTACTTTGTTTAGCAAAGGATTTCTAAATACCAAAGAAACCTGAAACTGTTTCTGGCAAGGATATTTTTGATTACAAAAATCTTTCTATAATCCAAATGGCAGGATCCACATGCTTACTATAACATTCTATACTTTTCTCTCTTTCTGTATATCTCCGAGAATAGAAAAACCTTTAGACTGTATCTTGTATATGTTTTAAGAGGCAAAGAAGCCAAAAAAGCCAACTGGCTTTTTAGAGCCAGTGGCACACAAAAAGGATTGATTGACATAAAGTTAGCAGTGGTTCTACTGACCCCCAAATCATGTGTGGTTGGTATCATGCTCTTTGGGGATAATATTACCTGTGAAAGCAATTCAGAACAGGCCCGAGATTTCTCCTGATTTCAAGGCCTCCAGGTTATAGTAATATTTAAGGGCACGGGGTGGGCATGGGGGTGGGAAGTGATTCATGTCCACTTTTGTCCCTATTTACAGGCTATGTGTTCTATCTTTTTGTATGAGTTTTGCTGCAATATCTCACAGAAATAAGTGCTTCAGAAGGATGTGAAGTTAAAGAAAGACTGTACTCTGATCAGATTTAAATTGGTGCACATAGGGAATATTCTTTGAAGACAGTATAGTTACACTGGTGTAAAATGTGGGAAAATAGAACCTGAAGATTGCAATCCCTGCTAGCAGGTTGAGACGCCATGCTGGCAAAAGGCCTGGTGTACATTAGAGCTCCCTTTCTTGTCAGTGATAGACTCCCCTGCTTCTGACTCTTAGACAAGACTTAGTCAGACTGCCTTTTCAGCCTAGGCATGCAAGGGGCTTTTGCAGGTACTTTCTTTTCAGTTCAACAGTAGGGAGCAGGCACCCACAACAGAGAAAAAAATGTATTCCACTGAACATCTTTTAAGTTATTTCCTTTTTTTATGCTACCCGATAGTATAACCATTTTGTATCCATCCCTGGGTTAAACAGAAACACAGATCACTATTTTAAAGGAAGTTGGAGAGTTCTGTGCTACCTCAGACAGAAATTTTTGAAATAGTGGGAATTTAGTGAAAACATTTATTTTTGATAGGGCTCTGTCACCAAAGAAGGAAGTGATAAACTGTTATCTTTTTTATTCCTACAGTTTCAATTTGAAAATACGAAAGCTATCATTACATATAATTCTGCTAATTCAGGTATGTTAAATCCTGACAAGACTGTCAGACCCAAAAAGCACAGTTCTGGCTTTGTGGAAATCAGTGACAAAAATGCCAGCTGATTTTAAAAGATGCCAAAATTGTACCGAAGTGTGTTTTTTTTTTTTTTACTCCAGCGTCATGGTTTAACCCCAGCTGGCAACTAAGCCCCAAACAGCCGCTCGCTCGCTTCCCTCACAGTGGGATGGGGGAGAGAATCAGAGGGGTAAAAGTGAGGAAACTCATGGGTTGAAATAAAGACAGTTTAATAGGTAAAGCAAAAGCTGCGCACACAAGCAAAGCAAAACAGGGAATTCATTCATTACTTCCCATCGGCAGGCAGGTGTTCAGCCACCTCCAGGAAAGCAGGGCTCCATCACGGGTAACGGTTACTTGGGAAGACAAATGCCATCACTCCGAACGTCCCCCCCTCCTTCTTCTTCCCCCACCTTTATAGGCTGAGCATGAC
>NW_009232968.1:26938-38230 GCF_000690835.1 Fulmarus glacialis
CTGTGTTATCAACACTGCTTCCAGCACAAATCCGAAACATAGCCCCACACCAGCTACCATGAAGAAAATTAACTCTATCCCAGCCAAAACCAGCACACCCAGAAAATAAGAATATGATTTACACCTTCCCATATTGATCCTTCTGTTCAGGAAGTCATGATCTTCATCATACTGGGACACTTCAGTGTTTTGGCTTTTAGTTGGGATGCTGTCATTTTAGCAGTGCAAATACTAAGTGATATGGAAATATGGTGCTTGGAAGTGCTGACGACTATTCTGTTAATGGCTTGGGAATATGGCTAGCACAGTGGTCTCCATAACGCTTGTGAACAGAAATCCTCTTCTGTTTGATTCACAAAACTTGATGACAGAGTATTAGTAATAACTTCTGAAACTCTTAAATATACTAATTAAAAGTCATCTTCCTAATACTTATGAAACCATCTCAGGAAAGAGCAACATAGTACTATTACATTAACTGTCCCATTTGAAACATCTGAACTCTAGACCTATAGGTTCAGAACCCCCCCAGAATTTACCAGACGTTTCTGCTCAATATTGACATGACCAACTCATCGCATTTTTCTTGAGAGGGATTTGAACCAGGGCCCAAAGTTTCCCTTCCTATTTGGTAATCTATTTATCATTGTGCCATTACTTCTCTGCTATGGTTTTCATGGCTGTATCTGTGGTATGTCACATGTTGGACCAAGCAGGGAGAGCACGAGCAGCTGGAGAAATCTTTATCACAGAAACTTTTAGGAGTGAAGTACTAAGTCTCCCCTGGAAGTGAGATAAACTAGAATGACAGAACAACTTCCTGTGTGCCATGTGTGAAGACTCTGCACTTGCTAGTGAATCTGCTATTTCACTGGTCAAAAAAAGAGCAGAGCCTGTAATCCACCATGTTCTTTGGGACTCAGAGACACTGTTTAACCAAAGCAGAATGCTTTGACAACAGAGTATGTCTTGTAAATGTAAGAATGCCATAAAAAATGTACCTGTACTTACTGATCATAATGTAATTAAGTAATAAACATACACTGCAAGGTTAATGCCATGCAATGTCTGGTCGGTATTAGCATTCCTTTAGTAACATATGGGCAAAGAAGCTTAGTGATTCACAGACCATGCTCAGAGTGACTATAGCACCCATGGCTACATGAAAGTTGGCAATTGATTCTCATGGAGAAAAGTTAGTAAGTTTCTTAAAATTAAAAAATGTGTTAGAAAAGAAGGGAGGTCAGAGAAAACATAGTTAGTGTCCTATTGTCCTAGCATGAAAGTATCTTTGAACAATTACTACAGCAACTTATACAAACTGTGAGGTTTATAGATACATTGTAACTCTGATTCATGAGAAGCCTTACTTTACTAGATGCTCCAAATTAAGATTTCCAGGCATCTCATCTAATCTTCTAATCCAATAATCCTAAAATCCAGCAATTAAAGAATGTTTTGACAAAGCAACCTGAGGCTCATTCCTCTAACTATGCTGCACAGTTTAAGCTCACTGACTTCAAATACATAGGTTTACCCATGTAAAATATGCTGCACAATTTAAGTTCACTGACTTCAAATACATAGGTTTACCCATGTAAAATATGCATGCAGTGCATCTGAATTTACTAGATTAATAGACACTTCTGCAGAATGCAGCCTATTAACAGCTTCGTCCAAACTGAAACTAAATCGAGACATCTTATTGCCAAAGAAGAAAATTCTGGGGGAAATGTTCACTTAAGCAATTCTGTTTCCTTGCTGAGAATGAATGCAATTATACCTCTAACACTAAGTCACATCTGAGACCAACAATATTTTTAAAAAAATAGAATTTAATAAGCAGCTTCTAGAAATCCCTCTCATTCTGTCATGTGGGTTGGATTTCTCTTTAAGCTCTGCCATTTTGCTGGTGTTTCCTATCAGAAGCTGCAGAGTCTGATGATTCAGAATGAGAGACATGAAATGTTGTTCAAATACTGAAGCCATGGAGAGACTGGAAACTTCAGTGATGCAGGAAACTTATGTGTTGCTTAATTTAAGATAATAACAAAAACACTTCTATATATTCTTCCTGTTGTAAAATTATACTTTATCAAGAAAAAACTGCTCCAGTACATAAATCATTCCTTCCTTTATTGAGCTCGTTTTCTGAGAGGTATGAAAATTAACAGACTAATTAACAGAATCTAACTAATCTCCGGAAATTTTCTCCATCATAAAGGACTTGGGACACTTCTCCTGAGGCAGTAGTTCGACAACTTGCCATTTGCAGTCTTGCCTCTGTACACAAGATGTCTGCACTGCTGGACCCAATCTATACAGCACAACTTCCCATGCTGGACTCACTCTCCAGAAAGAGGTCCCAGTGACTAAGACCCACACAGAGTTTTTTCCTTGTGCTCCACTTCATGTCCTGATCATCAGTCTGCTTTGCTTGTCTAACTGTAATGGTTCTGTGGGAGGATCCTTAGGGCTCCCTTAGAAGGGAACAAACTGAAGAACAAATTAGGAACTTGACTACTAATCTCTGAAATGGCTGGCAGCTGGTACTGGTGGATGCAGCATTTCAGGCACCATACCAAAAAAGAGTAGAATGAGGAAAAGGTGGAGTGAGAGGCAGCTTACCAGGCTTCAAATGATACCTACCCTATTCTTTCCCTCAGCTGACACTGCAGCTTGATGAGGAAGCAGACTGGTGAATGACTGGCTTTGGAGTAGGAAAAAAAGTTACACAGTGGGCCTGGGGAAAGCAAAAGCACTGCTGAACTTCTGGAGAGGAATGCAAAAAGATTTGCACTATTTGGTAACATGTGAAAGAAATTTGCAGTGTATGGGGTTTGCCCCAGAAGCTGGAAGAGAAACTAAATGATACATTGAACCTGTTGTAGCAGAAACCCATAACAGAATCATAGAATCATTTAGGTTGGAAAAGACCCTTAAGATCATCAAGTCCAACTGAGCTGTCTTTTCAGAATTCTAAATTGGACTCAGGTTAAATATGAAGCCTGCACTATCTCAGTCTGATACAGTATGTGTGTCCAGTAAAGTACTAGTTTGCTAGCGAAACAAATTACAGTATTTTCTTTGTGAGTTCTGTTGACCTTCAACCTGGTAAGAGGATAAAATGTTAAAAAGCACAGAAATAGACAAGAGTGTTTTTTACAAGTGGAACCTTTGTAATAGAAAGACTATATCTGTGTGACAGGAGGGCTTGGCTTGTTCGTTGTTTGTTTTGGGGATTTAGGAGGGTAATGAACAAAGCAATTACAAGAGACAAAGATATGCAGCTTTTGCATTGTCCCAACAATCTGGGGGAATTGAATCCACTGGCTGCCTGGAGTTCATTCTTGTAATCCCTTCATTAACCCTTTCATTCAATGAACCCTCAATTTTCCACTAGATACCAACTGCAGTTTGCTTATGTCCATGCCCGTATTTTTCTTTCATTTTTATGTTGCGCAGGAATCCTTCTCTCTAGTGTTTGGTTCCTTTTAGATGCATCAGTCTATTATCAGATGTCCAGCTTTTCCAATGTTGATAGCATTATTATTAAAAATACAGAGTACAGTGGTATTATTCAAGTGACCACACTGAATCTTTCCTCTTTTCCTAATGATCTCCCATAACTTCACTGACTTACAATTTTTGTCTTGATATTTTATACATGTTTTTCACAATCCTTTAGCCAGAAGCTAAGGGGTTAATTGTTTTTTATCATATATGTATTGTATGGACTGAGATGAAAGCCATGGCTCAGCAAAGTCTTGGCTAAACAGGCTTATTAGCATCAAACACTCCTCATTCTAAAAAGGTGTTGCTATGCACCTGCTATTTTAATTCATATTAGGCTATTAAAATCAAAACAAAGTGTCAGACTAGAAACAGAGCAGTGCTATGATCTGCTAGAAGACATCAAAAGTAGACAGATTATGAAGTCTGATATGGCTACTGGAGTAATGTCTAAATTTAGACTGTTCTTTCTGTGTAAAATTTTTAGGTAGTATCCTCAGCAGAGATATAACTGGCACTGAAGCCAGCAATGCTGTTTGTTTATCTCAGCAAGATCCGGATCCCTTTTTTCTTGCATAAAACATGAATTACTAGCTTTTATGCGGTTGTCCTGCCCACTGTGATTCCGTGAAGAAGAGGAGTGGAGGAAAGAATTTTTGCAAGGAAAAGTTGAAAAGCATTTCCCTCTTGCAAGGCACCCACCCTTGACCATTGTTCAAAATAGGATACTGAGCTAGATGGGCTTTTGGTTTGATCCAGCACAGGTGCTCTTAACTTCTTACATATTTGCTCTTTTCACCTGGAACAAAACCTGTTGTTTCTCTTTTGCTTCTAGTCCCGGCCAGCCAGAACTAGGAAAGCAAATGACTGTGCTGCTACTGAAGCAATCTGCTGGGATCAAGTCCCTTTATGTGAGGCACTGAAATGGATCCTTTCTGCCCAAATTTCCCCAGTGAGAACTTGGTAGAGGTTGGTATGCTTTGAATCTTCTCTTTGCCAACAGGAGAATCATGCATTTTGTAAATTATAGAGTGGGGCATACAGTTAGCCAACTGGACACTTATATACTGATCAGGAGTTATGCCAAGAAGCACAGAGTGCCTGTTATAATTGTATCTTGCAACGCCGCTGACATCCTGCTCTGTGTCCCAGAATATGAGATAGCAGTTTGTATTACCTCAGCTGGGAAAGATGAAAAAGAAAACATTGTTTATCAACAGACGTGGACCAAACTGTTTCTCAGAAATCAGGTGACCTGAAACTCTGCTATAGCAACTCCAAGCCTTGGGAAAAAAGCTTGCATTATTTTTCGTAATTTGAACAGCACATAAGTAGAGAATTTTAAAGGTTTAAGACGGGCAAAGAAGACAATTTCAAAAGTACAGAAGTACCAACCAAGCCTTGAGATCCAACAGATGCTTAATTGTAATGAAAAAAGGAATGAAATATGAATGTCAAAATACATACAGAAGAATACTCCAGGAGTATCTGTAACTACTTAGTGAAGGAACTGAATAGATCAGATCTTCTTTCCAAGACTAGAAATTTTTTAGTACACAGATGGTCTAGAATTCAGTGGAAACAAAAGTATCACATCATAAGTCAGTTGTTTAATATACTCTGTGTTTATATAAACTATGGGCAGACATAGCATTACTGTAATACTGTGATTGAGAAATCAGGCACTCTGGGGTCAGAAAATGCAGCACAGGTCAAACCACAATCATAATTCTCCCCTTTTCTTGCTTATGCATGAAAATACGAGATTGAATGTTCTACTGACTTATTCTAGGGCGTCCCGAGTGCACAAATAGGATTTAATGGCCCTGACAAGCCTCACCTGGGGCCTCCACCCACATCCCTGCCCATGGGCCCAGGGCTTCATTCCCCGCCTGAGCTATGTTTTAGGTGTGCCTGTGCTTGGCCATGGACCCTGCTGATCAGATCATGAGCTGGGCTGACTTCCCAGCTTCATCTCAGCTGTGGTCCTGCCTGATGATTCCTGGGCTGACCCTGACCTGCAGACTGCCTGCCTGCCTTGATGTTGGATGTGCCTTGCCACTGCAAACTTGCCTGGTATTTGGACTTTTGCTTAACCCCTGCTGCCTCCCGAGCCTTCCCTTCTCTCTTGCTCTGGTATTGTGGGACAGGGCCCTGGCTGGTGAGGTCTCTACCATGTTGGCTATAGTATCATGTTTGGCGCCTTTGGCAGGAGCCAGCCCTTGCTGTACTCTGACCACTTATACTTTACGTTACCATTTATATTTCTGAAGAGTGAGAGTGTGACTTTCCTATAAAGTCCTACCTACCCCAGCAAGACTTGGAGGCTAAGCCTGCATTGAGACTTTGCAGTTATAGATCACTGGTTAAGAGATTAAAATCAATTATTAAAATCTTACAACTACTGCAACAGTATGATAATGTAATACTAATGAATTCTACATTAAAACAAATGACTTTAGGTAAAAAGTAATTTTCTCAAAACCTTGAAGAAACTCATAAATATGAGTGACATTTTGTATGAGACTTCACAAAACCATTTTTATTGGCCTCCTAACATTTGGCTATCTCTTTTTTTTTAATGTGTTTTTAAAAATTTCTAGACTTCAGTTATGAAAACTGAGATTTCTTTTAGCAAAAAGAAAATTAATTATTTGGAGGTTGTTTATGAACTTGTGTCAGAAATACAAGAGTGTTCCACCTCTGCTATTAGTTTTTCTAAGACCAACAGTTCCATAGAAAATATCAAGAAAAGGCTGGAGCATTTTCAAACTGACAAAGCGTTGCATGCTTCTAGTCCTAAGTGGTTTTAAAGACAGGAGATGAAAAATTCTGGCATCTTAGAAATCAGTGGCTCCTGTTGATTTCAGGGGGACCAACACCTTACCCAATAGCTAAAACAGAAAGACCATTCTGCCAAATGAAATGTTTCCAGAGACAAAAAAAAACAGTCAGGAGATGTCTCCTGGCAAGAATTACAATGCACAAGAGAAACCTAACTGACAAAAGAGATACTGCTCAAAGGCATTCTCATGGACAAAATATATGCTTACTTTGCACAGCCAAGGAAACTTCAAGTATTTAAGGCGGGGGGGTGTGTGTGTGTGGAAATCTTAACCTGTCGTATGTTAGTGAGGTATAGCTAGAAAGCAACAATCAGTGGCTTTGGCAGTGTGAAAGCTTAGGCAAGTACCTAAGCAGTCTCTAGTCTGTTAAAGTTCATTTGCCAGTTTCAAGATGAAATTGCAAAGACTTTTTCAGAGTTGGGAAAGTCAGAAGAGATTGAAAAAAAGCATCAGAGGGAAAAAATTGGTCTTTTGAAGTTTTATATGTAAGGAAAGACCTGGATTTGTGCCTTTAAAGCAAACCTTCCTGACATTACAAATCCAAAAAACCTCACTGTGGCCAAAAGCCACATTGCATACACTTATCTTTGAGAGGAAGGGGGAGGGAGATCAGTTCACAAGCAGGAAATGGCTTCCAGGTGTCTCCCTATTCCAGTGCACAACTTGATCACTACAATCCAGTAATGCCAGGCTTAGTAGTCCCAGCTGTCTTGCTTCTTCTCAGGGATTTGGACTAATCATGCATTATCACAGCCCTTCTCCTGGTGACAAAGCATAACCCTGGCTCTGGAGCTGTGCTTGAACTGCTTACAGGCTGTGGGTGATTGAAAAAGTTACAGGTAGGCCTTCTCAGTCAAGTATGAACATGTGGAAATAAGCAAGGTACATATACATATGCCTACGTCTGCATATGCACTCATGCCATGTGCATAGAAATTCAAACCACATCTGTTTCTGGAGCTGGACAACAAAATCGGCTACTCTGCTTCTTGTGTGTTGTGGAAGGAAGTAACTGAATGCGGCACTCTTTGTCCATCCCAGCACTCTGTAGAGCTGGTGAAGAGGGAGAAAAAGACCTGTTCCATTTATTCTACCTCAATGTTGTCTTTTTTCTTTTTTTTTTCTCCCTTCTTCCAGCTGCAGAAACACTTCCTTGTTGGATATTATGCTTTCATTGTGCAAATATGGTGGGAAGAGCTTTTCGAAGCCTCGTTCCAGCTTGTTAGTTAAGAATATAACAAAAAAGTAATTAGCTTATATATCTGACACAGAAAGAAAAGTTAGTTTTAAAGAGTACTGTTTAAACATTCTCTTTTGGCCTTTTCCTCATGCAAAAGTTTAAACTTGTAGCATTAAGCAGACAAAAAAGTGCTGCTATCCATTCTACTACATTATTTACATCAGTATGAGACCATGTCATGATGCAGTAGAACAGTGTCCTTTTATTTGGCAATGAAGTCACATTCCATGTTGGCTAACTTTACTGTTTTCCAGTTAACCAGAATTAATTTAATATTCAGCAGTGAATGTGATACCTTGGGGGGGGGCGGGCGGGGGGGGAGAAAACCAAAAGTAATTTTATTTTGATTGAATAGATGGTGCCACAAAATAGTGAGCATTTACTTGGCTGCAGAAGCAATTAATATTTGCATTCTCAATGCTGATGAAAGCTTCTCTGTTGCTGTCCCAAGAGATACTGTTTTCACTGTGTTCCCTGGAGGACCATTTTGAACAAAACTCTTAAGGTCTGCATTCAAGTATAAAAGCTTTAGTGACTATTTTCTTTTTAAAGCTGAATGAAAGTATAGTAGTTCCTTAGCCTGGAAAAGGCTGTACAGAATGATAGTTTTCTCAAGATACGGTAGCAGTTTCCCTGTGCAAAAGGATCAACAGATTAGTGAGAAGTTAAACTCTTACGTGTAAATATTAAAAAAAAAAATAAAATCTGTCTTAGCAAAAAGCAGTCTGAACTGCAGGAATTGGCACCATGTTTTCATGTCAATGCAAAAGGTGAGAGTGATGGCATGACACCAACCAGCACCACCCATACTCCGACTATATCTGTAAATTATAGAATGGCAAATGTTACAGTCTGTATTGTTTAATGTGACATATTAGATCACATTATATTAGACATATAAGGAGTCAAGCAACCACCTTGTCTTCTGGTATTATGTTTTCTGACAGTAACAAACATCCTGATATACAATGCTCCTACATCATTGTATGCTGAGTACATCAGCACTCTATATTAAGTTGATGATTTTGTGAAGCTCTGAGACATTTCCACATTGGAGTAGGGTCATGCTTCTGTTTTTATTGTTCCACTAAAGCTTTTAATATTGTAACTTTTAACCTTTATTTCTCAGTGTGTGAGAAACCCTAAAAAGCTTGAAGCTGTAGTCCACCAATTCTATTGTCAAAACAGGAAAGCTGTATAACTCTGTATATCAACGCTTAGCTTCTTCCCAGATCTGACTGTTTCAAAATTAAGCATACTACTTCTGCACCATATGTTCACTTGCACCAAGGGAGAAGGGAGTTGTTTTTCAATTGGCTCCCTGTCTTTTAATGAGGCAGAGGACTTGTGACCTCAGTGCGTTGTGGCTGATAAATGGCAGGATGTACCCACACATACTCACAGAAAACCTGCAAACACAAATGAGTTGTGGGTAATCTCCAGCCTTCACTAAGGAAAGGCAATCTTGTGGGCAAACACTTAAGCAGAAAGCTAATGCTTAATAGTATGTGATTCTAAACTGCCAGTGCACAAGCCTGTCAACATTTATTTCCAGGTTCTCTGATCCTCTTTATTAGTTTCCTGTCTTGCTTTCATCTTAACCAAGTCACAGAAAGGTTTGATTTTCTTTTGTTAACAAATATTCAATTTTTTTCTTCAAATCTGTTTGCATCTCTCAAGGATCTGAACAGGTTAAAAATGTTGTTTGTGCTGCTGAAGGTAAAGTATGCTCTTAAACAAAAAGTTATGTAACTTACACAGAATATCACATGCTAGACCATTATGCTAGGATCTGATCAGATAAGTAAGCTTTGCCTTCATTAAAGGCTTTAATCTTGATGATACTCAGGGCAGCCTCTAAACAACAACTCTGGAGTTTTCCTCTAAAGGATCTTTCATGCTCTGGTCTAGAATTTTTCAAATAACTAACACTATTTTTTGAGAGATCAAAAGCAAAATTTTTTCCCCTCTGTTTTTAAAAGTAAAAGGGTGATGACAGAAAAACTTCCCCTTGGCTCTCAACTGGGAGTTATAAATACCCGAAAGCTAAATCCTAGCCTGGGTTGGTTATTTTATTTTATTTTATTTTATTTCTCCAAGATCTCTTTTCTGGAGTGGGTGTTTGAGCCTTAGATCTCTTGCTTGCATTGCTACAGAACTGATGAAAGTCTGAGATCTCAATCAACGGCTTAACAAAACAATAATCCTCTATTGCCCTAATTCTCCTCAGAAACATCTCTCTCTGACAAGAACAGTCCTTAAGCTTTTACATCTTTTTCCCCTTAAAATGACTTTCCTAATTAGAAGGAATTGTTTCCTTCCCAAGTCTTTGTGCCTGAAGAACACACTATTTATGGGAAAGCATCTCTCAGGCTCTTTAGCTCCCCCCCACTTCAAATACTATGACAGTGATAACACTCTACCTCCCTCAAAAATTTCAACTTCCTTTTTAAACAAACAGAAGAATTCAGTAATATTCTTCACAATCAGCCCAATTCCATTTGAAGCAAAAATCAGAAATAGCAGGAATAATCATGAATCGCATAGATTTCATGCTTAATGTAATCACTAACTCTCAAGCACAACATTACAATTTAAAATTAATTCTCTTTCCCAGATATATTTGCTGCATATACTTCCATACTAATCCTGACCGAGTTTTTAAGACACCGTATTTAACAGGAATTAGAATCAGAATGTATGAATGCAGTATAGGTAGAATTAGTTGAGCATTAGACATTGAGTAGGGAATGTAAAACAGATTTCCACACCAGAGGATTTGTTTAAATTTTTTTCAACTCAGCAGCTGCTCATCTTTCCAGGTGATAGAGGCCCCGTTTCAAGAAGGTACTTATGCAGGAATAGTATCAGTAGCTTCAAGTATCTGAGTAATTCTGCCCACCTAAGCTGGACATGAGCTCAGATGCCATCCTGACCAAGCTTCAGCCATAATAAATTTACCTGCCAGCAAATTTTAGTGTGCTAACTGCTGGCACGGACTACACTTATGGAAGAAGTTCCTGACAAGCTGCAACAAGATTTGGGAAAGTCACGAAGAACCTATTAAAGTAGATGAATTTGAGTCCAGCTGAATACAAAATAATTCATACGAATGAGATGACTGTCTCAACTAGTGTTGTTTGAAAAAACATTGGAATGAAATTTGTTAGTGCCTTTATAAGGAACTATGCAATGTGAAGATGTGATGATGGCCATGGCTTGTGTGACTAAGTGGTTGTTACACCACCTAGCCAGTAGGTATGACTGAAAAAGACCCTCTTTCTTCAGAAGTGAAAAAAAATAGCTGTGGTTGAAGCTGGAGTAATGATCCCTCTTGCACTCACCAGTAACCCAGCTTAGAGAGGCCACCACTGACTCACGACAAGGTCTTAAATTCATCTCCCCTGGATATGGAAGTCTGGGAATGGACCATTTTTCCTCATTCAAATTCACATCTCAGTGAGGATACTGCAATCACAGAAAAAGTCCAGAAGTTGAGAGTGATTAAAAACAATTTGGAGATATTTTCATATGATAGATTTGTGAAAATTCGTGCTACTGAGCTGAGACTGTAAGTAACCAAGATCATGAGGTTACGCAAGGCAATGAGTATCACTACAAATGTTCTTAGTGCTGTCCTATTGAATAAGAAGACAGCATACAATAAAAAAGATCAGATAATGCAACATATCT
>NW_009232968.1:38252-50013 GCF_000690835.1 Fulmarus glacialis
GATATTAATTAACCTAATTAGATTAAAAATATGACTAAATAGTTAAATGAATTACAGTACCTTCTTATTATATTCACTAGGCCAAATAAGTTTCTTTTCCAGAAAAATACTTGATTATTAGTTGGGAATAGAAAGAAAGTTTCTGCATACTTTGGGCATATATCATATTTTTAATTTAAAGAAAGACAGATGTTCTGGGAAATAATCATTAACCTAATTAGATTAAAAATATGACTAAATAGTTAAATGAATTACAGTACCTTCTTATTATATTCACTAGGCCAAATAAGTTTCTTTTCCAGAAAAATACTTGATTATTAGTTGGGAATAGAAAGAAAGTTTCTGCATACTTTGGGCATATATCATATTTTTAATTTAAAGAAAGACAGATGTTCTGGGAAATAATCTTATTATTCTAAAGGGTACTCTCCTACTTTTAACAGTGAATTACTCCTAAGATTGCCTCTGAAAATCCTTGAATGCATGGATTTACACTCTAGAATTCAAAGTTTTGTTTCTATGGCAGATGCTACTTATGCCCTTCTTTTGATACCAGAGATGAACATAGAATGGGTTGGTTTTGTTTGCATTGTTATTGGTCACAGTTCTACGAGGGAGTTACATTTCTGACTAAAGTTTAATATATATCATTAATGATGAACATAGGTGTCTATGCTCTAACAAGATCTTCTAAATGAAGGGTCATCCTAGTAGCTTGTATAGTTTCACAGGTATGCAGTTGGAATATAAGAGAAAGTAGAGGAAGGATTCATCTTTCTCATAGTCTGAGTCTGCCAAGGGCCAGAAGCTAGCAGATTGAGAAAAGAAACTTGTGCATCTGGACAAGAAATAGGATCAGAACAGAGAAGTGCTGAACTGACTTGAAAACTAATAAAATCTGTGAAACAGATCTGACCTTCTGAAGAGCCAGTGCAGACCAGCAGAAATGACAGAGCAGAAAGGCCATGCTGAAAACTCCAAGTGCAAACTGACTGCATCATCAGCAGTCATGGCAATGGGAAAATTCTTTGGATTGACAACAAATAAGCCAATCAGACAAAATAAACTCAGCTGCTTCACAGGTCCACATGAAAACTTGGAGGAAACTGAAATGCACAGCAGAGCCAGCTGGCTGTTCCTGAGGGTGGACCTGCTGCCAGGCAGCTGTGACAAGGGGAGCCAGACTCAGTAGCCACCCCTTGATGACCTGGGCTACCCTGGGATTGAATGATATTCTTTATTGGGAAGGGAGAAGTTGAACACACTTTGTGCAAATAGCCATAGATTTTGTTAATCATTATTTAAAGATACCTATACAGTCAGTGTCCCACAGTCTGTTGTTTGTATTCCAAAATAATCAAGAGCAGAAGAATCTCTCAGTAAGAACACAAGAAAAGGTTTAATTCACTTTTTCCCCAGAGGGAAGTTGGAAATGAAACTCTAAGCAAGAGCTTTGAGACATGGTTATCTTGCCAAAAAGAATCGTAGATATTGAGACTGATCCTCTTTGCTGCCAATTTAGAAATTTAGGTTTTGAGCCTCTGCTGTGATTTTTTTTTTTTTTTAAATTTTCTAATGTGATTGATTGTTTATTTTCTAAACATTTAATGCCTCCATTAATTCTCTAGCTTCACATATGGAAAAGTGCATGCCTGGATCTGGCTGGTCATACTTGAAGGACACATTTCAAAGACAGGTTAACATTCTGATCACAAAAGAAGGCTGTCAGAGCCACTGCATAAGCACAGGTCAGCACGTTTGCAAAATGAGATATTTGTCTTTCTTCAAAGATTAGGGTATCTTTTCAGTAAAGTGTTAGAAGACACGTAAATACAAACACTGCCAGCTGCCCCTGCTATTGCAACAAAACTAAACAAATATTTTCATTGTACTCTGAAAAAGAAACATCACTGACCCCCCTACCACTCTCATGTTTTGTTATGTTAAAAAACAGGCAAGCACAAAATATATATTAGGATGCCATCTCTCCTCACATTCCTGGATTTCAGAAAGGAAAAGATGAGTGTTTCCATATATTGTTTTTTCACTCTAGTGAAAAGAATGAAAATAATTTTCAGTATCCAGAGTGTCTGCACCTGGGGCCTAAATGAAGGGAAGTAAGTAAATAGTTCCAAGTAATTAATGTAATGGCTCAGAGGGGCCACAGAAGGAAAGGGGAGTTTCTCCAGTTTAAATGTTTGCATTCACGCTTTGCCTAAAGCAAAACAAGCTATCTGTCTTCTGGTTTGCATTTTCCCAATGAAAGCTTCCATTTGTCTTATTGTCATTCCAACATGTGCATCATTTACAGCTTTCACTGCTTGAAATATGCAAGTACTGTACAATGCAAGATTTTTTTTTTTTCTGAGCTTTTTAAGATTTTCTAGAATTGTAGAGTGTGTTTTAAAAAGTGAACCAGTAAAAGGCGGATTCAATTTAGAATGTGTTGGGTAATTTTTGTAAATGGCTACAGGTTAAAGGCTTTGGTACTGTCATGCTTTGCTGCGTAGTGGAATCTCCAACCTGGAATGAAGTGCATTGCCTCTTTCCATGCTTGGGGGAGAGAGTCCACCACAGAAATGACCAAAGTTGATAGGCTGATAGGACAGATTGGCCATTATTAAAGACTGAAGAAAGGGTGATGGGTCTTGAGTTTCATCTGTTTCTGACATTCTGGTCCTTTAATGTGAGCTGTAGAGATGTGAAAATCTCCAAAATACATTTCTGAACTCTCTCCTGGAGTTAAGAAATTTATGCCATCCTTTTCTTACAAAACAGGGGAGGAAAAGTATTATCTGTTTTATCTAATAGTGAATAGAGGATTAGTGACCAGAGGAAGCCTGCGTTCAAGTCTTGACTCTTACTGAGGGTATTAGATTTGCATTTCTAACTTCCCATTATAAGAACCTCAGTACAAGGGATGTTTACATGAGACACTTCTAGTTTTTCCTATGGAAGTGAAAACACTGGCGACCAGAAATATTGTGATAGAAAGAGAACTAAGCATGACTATTTATCTTAATAGTTAGTGTATTCATGAAGGCTGGGGGAGGCCTAGGTTTCTGTTTGTTCAAATTACTACTTAATACTAAATCCCGAGGAAGGAAGGCCCTATGAGACAAACTCTTTGTCTTCGGCCTATCATTGTATTCCCGTGTTACATGACTCGCATCAGAAATATTTTCCACCACTGGACCTCAGGCAGTATCATTTCTTCTATTGAAGAGACTTGCCTGATGTGTGGGGATAGTTAATTTTGCCAGCACTCGCAAAGACAGAGTTTCATTTGACTATTCACACAGCAAGCCTGCAGTCACAGTCCTAGGTAACATAAAGTCCCCTTTGTATGATATAGTGTACAAACATGTTAAGGCACATGACCTAACCTGCAAGTTGATAGAGTGATGAATTTAACGCAGAAACTGGAGATTGGAACAGGCCAAGTTCATCTCATTAGAAGCCAGCAAACATCTGTTAAGCTTGGTCTACGCTTAAAAGGTTTCCTAATGTAGCGATCTTGGCAAAGTCTCCCTAGAATAGATGCTGCTGAAGTTAGCCAAAAAAGCTCAGAGGGCTTCCCCAGACAAAACAAGCTGCTGACTTCTATGCTCTAAACCAGGCCTACAGTAGAGCTGTTACAAAAATGCATCGAAGAGTCACAGCCTTTGTGACACTCTAATATATAATAAATACCTTCCGTAGACCTGGTCTGAAATAGGGTTAATCTTCCATGATGTCTGGATCTCAAATGAGTGACCACTCAGTCAAAGATCTCGCCTCATCACATCTAGGACTGACAGAGCAGTGCTGGCAGAAGCCTGTAGCCTAGTCGTGGTCTCACAGGAAAGGTCCTGACCTCAGAAATGTTAACCCTCCTCACGCTGCTCTGAAACGGGCTTATTGCAGTTCTGATTATTCAAATAAAATTCTTATCTTTCTGAGGTTTATAGACTCTACCCTCTCTGGAAAGAGGTAACATTTCTCAAGCATACAGAATTAACTCAATAATTTCTTGGCTGTATTGAGGAGAGCACATAATTTTATATTAAAAAAAAATACATATATAGTATGGTTGAGGGAAAAATATAGCAGGACAAAGTTTGATTTAGTCTATTGTATCTAGGATTTTTTCCCCCTGCTAATTCAGTTAGAGAAGTATAAAAACAGATAGCTTGGGAGTATGGTGGAGCAATCAACCAAACTACAGACAAACCAAAGTAAAATAAAGTTAAATCCTTCCCAACAGAATTCCAGATAGCACAATGTGGGAGCTTCATTTTCATGTAACTAAAGAATTTTTGTGAATATTTAAATGACTTCTTTGGAACAGTAAGCTCTTATGCAACTCTGAATGGCCTTGCAACTAAAAATACATTCTATTTAGTATTTCTTTCAACTTGTTTTAGACAGCATCAATAATTTTCTCAGAAGATACCATCACTGTTTGGCAGAAACATACTTGCAAAAATGAACTAAGTCCAGAAAAGTTTCCAGGGATGTATTTGGATACAAATGTGGATAGTGACTCTTGCCCATATCCAAAATAAAACACACTAGCTGTACAACAACTTTCTTTGCTAAATATAAACATCCTTACATTGATAAGCTTTACAGAAAGAGAAACTGATTGCCATATATTACTACCATCACCAGTATTTTAAGAGCACCCTCTACAGTCACAAAACACTATCTAACCAGGAAAAGCTCTTCCACCTAAAAAAACCAGTATTAACTGAAAACTGGAGTTATCAGTTTAATTTATCAGTATAGTGTAAAATCTACATATCTCTGTGAGTGCTTTAAGCCCCAGTAAAGATGAGTGGGCTTCGCATGAGTGCCAAAGATAGAACCTATTTCATCACTGAAGCCTCTGTATTTGAGTATTTAAGTATTCTGGGCTGACTCATAATTAGGCTGTAAACATCTTCTCTTAAGACAATGGATGGTTGTGGGATCTGAAATGGAAACCCAGGACAAGACAGTGTTTGTTATTTTCAAAAGAAAACAAGGAATAAACCATGGTAAAGGCCAGGATGAACTAGTTTCCCTGAGTTCATTTCATTTGTTTGTTTGTTCTTGGGTTTAGTTCTCAGAATACTTTTTGTAAGACTTGTGCAAAACAAGTACTTAGTTCACAAGTGGAACCGAAAAAATTTTAAAAATTTAATTCTCCGTGAAATGCTTATTATATACATGTACATTCTACTGTGCAAACACTTATGTCTTGCTTGATTTCGGGTTTTGGTTAGCAGTTCCCATAAAGCACATGACAATTCCTTCCTGGAGCTTCAAAGTGAGGAGAGACAGGGTAGTGTGCCTCTGAAATCTTCATACACTACTTCTTTTCAGCAACCTCTCAATTTCATGCAGACCCTTCTACTGGCTCCTGACCTGGTGAATCTGACACTATGCTAGTATAATTTGTTGTTATTGCAGTGTAACTCTTTTTTTATAGGTTAAGTGTCTTTCTTCTGCTGCTCATTTATTTTTTTAAATATATACTGGATATATTTTTTCAATTAGGAGAGAGTTGACTTTATTCTGCTATGGTTTCCACTCTTCCAAATAAGTAAAAAAAGTTGCATGTCTGTTTGCTACCCTTTTTTTTCCCCTTGAAAAAGAAAAAGCAACAGATTTCCAGATCACTCATTCATTTTCCCTCCCTTTCCCTGCTTCGCTCTCCAAGTGGTCTGTCCAGCCCTAAGTATTTTTCCATGTTTAATTTTGAATAACGGTTTATGTCATATTGAAATGAGTAGGATTGACAAAGTTTTTAAGTTATACACCTGCTTAAGCACTTTTCTGCATCAGTCCTCACAAAACAAACCTATAAAGGTTGGAAGTTCCAATCCTCTAAAACCTATCTTTCTTAATCTGTCCTTCTGGGTCTTGCCTAGATTTACAAAGATACTGATATTTTCTTAAGTCTTCAGTGCATCAGTAGTTAAGATACTGCAGGTATCTGCAGGAGTGATGCTTTACCTTTAAAGCAGAAGGATCAATATCTTTGTAAGTCAATCCTTAAAGTTTCTTATATGGGACATTACTGAAATGTTTCTTTCTCTTCTAAAATATTGCTTCACAAAACTATTTAAATTATATTACCTCACCTAATAAAGAAAAGTGGCTAGAGATAAAAACAATCTTAAGAATATTAAAGATAATCCTTTTTTCCTGGTCTTTATTTTCAAGCTACTCAGATGCATGTTTGCCAAAGGATCAGAACGGTTAAAATGATTGTAGCCACCAGGTGGTGATATTGCACAACATCACAACAGCATACTGGCCAACATACCAGAATTGAGTTACGAGAAAGGTTTTGGATCAGATGCTGCTTTAGACCTTCATAGGCTTGGAAGCGTTTCATCACTTTTGTCCAAAAGCAGGGGGGAAAAAAAAAAAAGAAGCAATAGTTAAGATATCCATGCATGCCTACAAGGAAAAAAAGTTAAGTTTTACATGGGATAGTGATGATTTTATCTCTGTCCCAAAAGTTACCTGCGTCTAAACCCAAGAATGTATTTAACATTTCACCTCTCTATTGAAATAATTTTATTTCAGTGGGAATTAGAAGCCTAAATTCTTTACTGGATGTTGGCCTTATTTCTCACCAAAGACAGACACATTTTTGAGAAAAATGAATATAAGATGCAATGTCTGCAAATCCTCATGTGACTAAAAGGATTAATTAATAGATACATTAAACTAAGTAAAACTTTGTCCTGCTATATTTTTAATCAACAGTACATTTTAAAATATTAAAATATTAATTTTGTTCTTATGTGCTGTCTTCCTTGGTACACTACGTAAGTGTTAAATTGCCTGCATACCCCAAACCAAGACAATCTTTGATATACATTGTAAACAAAAGAAAACTACTTAAATAAAGGTAAAACAAGATTTGAAATTAATATTTCTGAGAGAGAGAGAATATATTCTGTCTCCAGGACACAATCTTTGGATCGCAATCTTAAGAATTAATTAGACCTTAATTTTGCAAATATTTATGTGTTAGGTTAAACTTTAAATAAATCAAAAATGCTTACATTTGCTTAACATTACACATATGCATGTTATTTCAAAATGAGAGACAGAATTGTTAAATTACTCAGAAAGTCTCTGCATTACCTTGCTATGATGTATGTTTTTGGTTTCAGCACAGCACATTCTGTATTCTTTTTTTGTGATTAAATTTTTTTGTCTACATAGATTGTAAAGCATTTTTTGGTATGGATCTGTATGTGCATGGAGCTCTACAATGCCTAGTACAACGTCCTAATACTGAGGGTGCTATTATAAAATAGATAAGAGCAATAGTTCTTAAGAGCTACATGCATAAAGAGCATAGGAGCCATTTAATTTACTACATTACTATTTCTGTGATAAATTAATCAATATTTCTGTTTGCAATGACTGAAACAATGCTCCTGTTCCTGCAGCGTGGGCACAGATGAATCCTAGCAGGCTGGACTTGACCAAGAGGAGCTACACAGACCACAGCAGAGCAGATAACAGTTACAATGGTTTCTGAAATTTTAATGTAGATGCACTTGGTGGTACCTAGGATTTCTGCAGGCTCTTCTTGGAAAAAATTTTGTCATTGCTAGGATTACTTGAATAAGGCTAGTGGGAGCAAGACTGTGGCGTTAAGGTGAAGGAAGAAATGTGGAGATAATCAAAAGTTGTCCAAGGAGAAGAATGGGAGGCCAGAAAGTCTCATGGAGGCTAGATATAGAACAGTGTCCAAAATCTTCAATTAAAGTTCGTATCAGTACTAATTATTCCCTTAATTACTAGACTATATATTATTTGTTAAATAAATATTGAAATTACCATGTGTGATCAAATTTTGTGTTATGTCCATTTTCCCCTCAATGGCTTTTAAAGTCAATGGTATCTTCTCTTCATCTCACCTTGCACCTTTGAATATTGTATCTCACTCTTGATTTCTATGTACATAAGTAAGATTAATAATTGTACAGTCTTATATTCAGTAGGAGGAATATGTGTAAACTTGAGCTAGCTAAAATGAAATGAAATTCTATAGAAGACAAGTTACAGTTTAAATCTTTGTCTCCTAACTTTTTCCTTACCATGGATTAGCTAACATAAAGTAAAACCAGGTACGTTCCCCTGTTAAAGACATCTGAAAATATTAATCTTTTGTTCTACAATTTCATCTGTCATTTTATAAATTTTATTTACCACATCTTATTCTCCTGCAATGTAAATATGTTCTTGAATAGCTACCCTAACGGCTGGGATTATTCAGGCTTTTTTAGAATATTTTTACACACCTCTTCACATTGCGCACTTGGATTAGAGACAGAGGGAACCATGTGCATTTGATAGCTGTATATGGGAGAATAGAGAAATGGGAGAACAAGAGATGACAAATGTAAAAGACAGGGGCTGCCCCCAAACAGAAAAAGGAGAGAGAGAGAGAGGAAAAAAGGAAGGAAGGAAGGAAAGAAGGAAAGAAGGAAAGAAGAAAAGAAGGAAAGAAAAGCCACTGTGAAAAGAGGGGAAAAAATAAGAAAGATGGAAAATGAAGGCCTCCCTTTCTGGTTAGTTGTCTTTCGAGGAAAAAACAGAAGTCATACTTTAAAAAGCATCTGTTAAGAGTGTAAAATTAAATTTCTTCAAATAACCCAAATCTTCCTTTGAAAGTAAATTTACACCACAGTAAATTTAATATTTAAAATAGAACTGTTCCTTGGTGTTCTATGATAGCCAAAGTGGTCTGATTTTTATAAAAGGGTACTTTCCCATGCTCATATAACTCAAAAGTGCTTTGTTAAGTTTGTTAAAATGATTGAGATACAGATACAATTTTACAGATATAATTTTAGAGCCAACTCCATAAATATTCTCCTTAAAATAAAATGTTTTGAGAAAACAAGTCAGTGAAAATAACGGTAGAGACTAGAAAGAAGACCTGAATTTTGAAGATTGCGTTTCTTGAAATAAGAAATAGATAAAAATGTCTATTCAGTACCTTACTGAATACAGTAATAACAGGGATAATTTTGTTATTTCTTAAGCAACAGACATTTAGTCTTTTATAATAATTTGGGAAAATTTGCAATATATATTGTAAAAAATGAGTCAGAAGCAGTGTTTCAAAGTAACTATATACTGTGAGAAAGACTTTTTTTTTTTCTTTCCACTGTGATTAGTGGATCAGATCCTTTTCTGCAAGGAAATCAGGGGACTATAATAAAATGTCAAAATGCAGTTCAATGTGTAGTTGAATAGAAAGAGATAGAGATGCATCTTGCTAGAAGCCAAGCATAGCACTAATAAACCAAGCATTCAATACAGTCTGAATCAATGCAAAAGGAGAGGTGAATTTAGGGAGTGCTATTCAGTACCAGAGGTATGCTGGGGTAGCTAGCAGCTGGAATTAATCTACAGCACAAGCTGCTAGGGCATTACTGTTTGTTTTTGCTTTAGCTGCATACTCCATTTTGTATTGTATTTCACAACTGCCTGATAATACGCTGCCTAGACAGAGAGACATTAATCATAGTGTCGAGCCAGTTTTGTAAACAAGGACCAAAGCCTTCATTTAAAGGAGAGGAAGAGAAAAGTAGGTGGATGAGGGGTGGGAAAGGAAATGGTAGCCTGCACTGAGATGATATTCTGTGTATGACCTGTCTCTGTCTTCAGTGCAATTTTAGCTTATTGCTGTGTTTGTATACATTCCTTCAAAAAATTCTTACCTTAGTACTTCTAAAACTCATGTTCAGAATAAGCCAAAGATCTGTAAGAAACTGTTTGACAAAATGTTCGATTTAAACTACAGTTTTCATGAAAATTTAAAGGTTCAAATTAAACTTTCCTCAAAAGCTCTTGAAGTGTAGGACAGAGCTTTGAGTCAAAATCCAGCCAAAGCTCTCCTTCTCAGTCTGCGAGGCTGAATACAAGAGTTTTAGCAATTGTGCTGGTCCCACCTTTTTCTCTCTTTTTTTTTTCTTTAATACAAAAAATAAAATAAAGAAAAAAAAAAGAAAGAAACATGCCTTGGCCTAATTATCATATGAAACAATTTTTCTGAAACTCAATACAGAAAAACAGAACATTTTTCTAAGCAGTTTAATGCTGAGCATGCCAGATAGCAATTGAATTGCCTCCTGAGCTGTTACCTGGTAGGTAATACATCATGGAAAAAATTAATTATAGACTATATAATAATGACTAGTAGTCATCACAGCCTGGTTGTTTTAGCAAGAAATGAATCTTTTATGTTTTTTCTGGTTTGCTTCTAAATGCAATGGAAATGTATTATTGTATAACTTCATTGATTAACACCTGTTTTAATTAACCTCTAACAATAACTTGAAAATTATAGGTGTATACACCTCTTTAATGAAGCATTTGTTTTTCTATTAAGTTCAATTCCTTCACACGTTACAAAACTACAACACGAGGCTGAACAAACTGTCAGCATATTTCTTCACACTTCAATTGTAATAAAAATACCACCATATATACGTGTGTCTGTGAGTTCAACGGAAAACTTTGCCACATAGCTCACGTAATTCAGAAAAAAAAGTTTAATTACTTTCTTTTCCGTTCCTTTTTTCCTCAGTTTTACCAGTTAGAGGGGGTGGGGGATAAACTTCACGTGCTTTCCGAAAACTATGGTGAAAGGAGCTAAGCAAACTATCTAAACCTTTTACTTAAACAGCTCCAAGATTAGTCACGGTCTCTGGTTATGTGAAAAATGTATATGAAAAGCAAATGTTAAATGGCAAAATATGTAAAAGATCAAGATAGCAACCCAAGTTTGGGCTCTTCTCTCCCACAAGCTTTTTTCTGACAAGTCAACTTAATACCAAGGGCAGAAAAATCCATATATCTATGACTTTCCTCTCAACAACCATTTTGAGGGAGAATGAATTTAGTGTATTATGTAGAAGTGTGATTTTCCACAACAGAAGTCTTTATAGCCTCTAATACTAATACTTCCATCCTCTCAGCGAAGGAAAACATTGTTAGATGTCTGCAAACACCTCACTAGCCGGCTCTTTAGAACTGTTTATAATTTGTCCAATTCCCACAGTTTACAGTTCTTTCTACTGATTAACCATCAGTATGGTATTTTATCACAAGCTACTGCTGTCAGTCGCTATCCATACTCCTTCTGTAGAACAACTCTGTAAGTGGCTTTCATGGCTTATTTACTGAATTTTTCCTTCTCATATTCACTGCCCTGCATTTCTGTGTTCTAGACATGGACCTATCATATTTTGTTGTGGTCTTTTCCCCTGTATGTTCACTATAACCTTTTTTCTGACAATGCTGCTTGGTTTAGGTGGTTCAAATCTTGAGAACAGATTTCTGAGGGTGGAAGAAATTAATTGAGGTGAGGCCCAATTCTTCTGAGATGCTTATAGTCACTGTATTTTTTTGTATGACACTTGTACACCACAAGTCCTTAGCACCTAGCTTTCGTCTGCAGATGGGTCAGGGGGGAGAGACATGCTGCAGTATGGCAGCACTTAAGTTCTTACCATATATGTAGAATATTCTGGAACTCTGCAACACCTTGTTGTCTTATTTCCGGCCTAGCTGAAGACATTGTGAAAATCATCCAAAACGCTGAAGACAGCCCAGGTGTGCCCAGAGGTGCTCGTGACGTTGTTCTCCGAGCAGTACGGGCACGCTGCCCTGCTCGCTCCAGACTGCGCGCCGCGGCCCGACTCCTCACTCCTTCCTTCCTACCTCTGCCGCACGTTCCCCACCGCGCCTGCCC
>NW_009232969.1:0-252 GCF_000690835.1 Fulmarus glacialis
CGGGGCCGGCTGGGAGCCCCCCCACCCCGGGGACGCCCCCGACAGCATAAAAAGGCGGGAGTCGCCGCCTGCCGCTGCCCCCCGGCATGAAGCTCACCTGGGACATCAACGACCCCAAGCTGCCGCAGGTACCAGGCAGGGCGGGGGGCTGCTGGGGGGCGCGGTAGAAAAAAAATCTCTGCCGGCTATAACTGGGGACCAGGCGTCTGGGGTGCCAAGGGAAAAACCTTTTCTCCGAGTAAAGCTTTGTTT
>NW_009232969.1:283-11762 GCF_000690835.1 Fulmarus glacialis
CTGGTTTACTTCTCACGCGGCTTTTTAAATATAATTATGTGGGTCTTGATGGGCTGCAGTAGTCTTTACAAAATGACTTGTAATAAAAATATGTATTTGATGCACAGCTTTGGCTAGCTGTGTATGAACTCCTAAAACAATCTTCAGCTCCACTGTTCAACCAGTTTTCTCCCCACCTTGTTCCTCATTTAAAGAAACATCAAAAAGAAGCTTGGATTGACTGTTTTCTGCTAATATAATTAAAGCCATCTAAATATTTTGTCTGTTGATGTGACATTTTATTCTCAATGAGCATTCCAATTTTTTTCTAGTTGTGAGCTGCAAATGCATTGTTAATTCACAACATTTTTCATCTTAAAGTTTATTTAATTTTACAGAGCCCATGCAATTATAGAATGGCTTAATGCTGTAAATGCTGGTAGTTCACCTGCATTCACTGGGATTGCTCACATGTGGTACATATGTATGTTAAATGAGCGTTGCAGGAGCTTTACTTGCACTGTAAATATTTAGAGTTTAAAATCTTAGTCATTCTTTAATTGTTCTGGTAATTGCATTTTGGTAAGGAACTCCAGAAAGCTAGCGACATCCCAATCGAAATGTTCTTTCTTCAAACTACTGTATGTATACTGGAAGTATATTTGCAATAGCAATTCTCTATTTTTATTTTTTGGTAGAAGCCTTATTCAACTTATATTAGATGCACTTTAAGATTCCTTAGCTAAAACTTCTAGTTTCCAGTCTGCAGGTGCACAATCCCACAACGAGGAGAACTTAATAGCGAGTATGAGCAGGGCAGCTTCTGTCCTGTCTGGGCACCACATCAGTGGTAGACCACTCATTAAGTTCTGGTAATAAGGCTGACCTTCTACGGCTGGGTAACCTCACTGCAAAGAGGCATCTGTGACAACAGACCGTGTTGTTATGGATCACGATGCAAAAGAGGAAAGGATCCTGACTTTCTTTTGAAATGTGGAAGCTCAGACTGCCTTTCCCCTTTTATAGAGCATTTCTGAATAAGCTATTCTTTCAATAATTTTTTTTCTGCTGCTTGGGTGGTCATAGAAAAAGCCCTTTTTTTCCCATTATGTATTTTGTAACAACCATCAGGTTGCAATATCCTGCTAATATTCCCTTGCTCTCCTTCTTGCTGCCTTGCTCTCCCAATCCCCCTTGCCCTGCCGCAGGAGCCCAAGCACTTCGATGCCTTCCAGGAATGGCCCGACGGCTACGTGCGGTTCATCTACTCCAGCGAGGAGAAGAATGCGCAGAGACACCTCAGCGGCTGGGCCATGCGCAACACCAACAACCACAATTGCCAGATCCTCAAGAAGTCCTGCCTGGGGGTGGTGGTGTGCGCCAGGAGCTGTGCTCTGCCCGGCGGAGCCAGGCTGCAGCTTCGCCCCGCCATATGCGACAAGGCTCGGCAGAAGCAGCAAAGTGAGAGTTGGGATGCCCAAGGGACCCCATTTCTTTCAGCTGGGCCTGATTTCTAAACTGGGATCGCCCTTACTTGGATGCAGACTAAGGCGTAATTGCAAGGAGTGTGATGAATATATTTAGTTCCAAATTTCATCAACATCTGTCTGTAAATACTCAAGGGGAAATGGGCCTACAATCCTTTAACTCGGTAGCATTTATATCAAGCATGCAGCTCTAGTCCATACCGTTCAGTTATGCTTGGTAGTCTATGCTGCGTTTCCTTAAACATCATGTTTTGATCTGAATTTCAGTGAAGGCTGGTCGTGTTGCTCTTGAGCTCTGTTTACTCTCAGATGACACCCTTGCCTTTAACCAGTGTCTTCAGTAGTTTCTTTATCCCTATTCACAGAGAAAGCCTGCCCGAACTGTAACTCGGCCCTTGAGCTGATTCCTTGCCGAGGACACAGTGGCTATCCAGTCACTAACTTCTGGAGGCTTGATGGCAAAGCAATATTTTTCCAGGTAAAAAGCACGCATACACATGCGCGTGCACACACACGCACACAAACTGTACCTATACACAAAAACTGTACCTATACATAGAAAGAAAGAGAGATTTCTTTCCCCCTCCCCTTTTTTCTTCTTTTTTTTTTTTTTTGTGTAACACTGTTTTGTGTAACACTGTGAGCACGGTGGAGTTCTGGTCCATGACTGAATTCCTCTGTAGTATAAACATGGCAAGAACAAATAAAACAATAACACTTGGGTGTCTTTTAAAAGCAGCACTTGAGGGTTAACTATATTCAATTTTAACTATAACATCATTATAGATGGTTAAAATTCTCCTGTTCACAGTACACAAATATGAACACAGAGGTTGTCCTGCACCCTGGCGTATCTGACAACTGAATCTCACCAAGGACCTAATATTTATTTCCTATTAAAATAAATAAAAGGGGAAAGGAAAGCCTTAGTTAAATTGCACAAGTTGAAATGTGAATATTCTACTTCATGTGAAAATAACCTTTGAGTTTTAAGAGAACTTAAAAACTAAATAAGAGAATTTAGAAAGCTAAAATTTGCAATTTCATGTTGACTTGGGTTTTTTAGCAACATTAGGCCAAAAAATTCACAAAAAGCTTCTGTTCTATGAGATTACATTCTCTGCTGGATGATTTTTTTTTTTTTTTTTTCCCCCCCGACCCACACTGCAATGAATTCTGTTCTCCAGTCAGTAAATGGAAGCAAACTGGCCACATTCCCAAATTCTTACCTGTTTAGTTTTTGTTTAGTAGCATCAGTATTATTATTCAGATATTCTGTTACAGACATGCGAAAACTGAAGATTTTTACCATCAAAATAGTCAATAAATCCTCACTTAGAAGTTAATTTCTACTTGAGAAAGGACAGCATTTTAAAAGCAATTTTAAGTTTCCTACTTTGTATTAAGGACTATACAGAGGCCCATTTAGGGAAATGTAATGTGCAAGGACATGTAGAATATACTGTTTTATCATATATCCATATAGCTTTGGATACATATATCTGCATATCCACAGATGTTTCAATAGCAGAGCATCTTTGGATGGCTTTCCAGGGTATACTTTTCAGTCCTCCTCAGGAAGGTGTTTACTGTTTTTAGAGTAGAGAATATTTGTCATCTGGTGGCATGAAACCTCTCTAAAGCCTATTTATGCTGGTTTAGTGATGGCTATTATAAAGTAGAACTGAGATCCTGGACTGCAGAAAATTAACGAGACTAAATTTATAATCTTTTTTTTCCCTTGGTTCTAATCAGCTACTCCTGAATGTCACAAACATAGGTAACACCTTTGCTCCTTCATCATCCAGCCTTGCAGCTCTGCAATCCTCACTGACTTCTCCCTCACTTTTTTCTTCTAGCTACCTGAAAGTCATGATTTATTTTATTTATTTTTAAATTTAGTCTCTCCTTGTTGTTTAGTTTCTCCTCCCCATTCTCTTGTGCCCAACCACAGACCGTGCTGTGGCTACCTCTCATTCTACTATTGCATTTTTTCTTCTTTTATCCCCTTCCAGTTCACATCTAATTCTTTGTTAAACCTAATTTAGGCTAAAGGAGTCCATGACCACCCCAGGCCAGAGAGCAAATTGGAGGCAGAGGCAAGACGAAGTGCAATTAAGAAGCAAACGTCCTTTTCTCACCAGTCCCAGAAAAAGAGATCTCTAAACTCAGAGGTAAGTCAAGATTTTTTTAGTCAATTAAAAAGGTATCACTAGGGATCCCAGGGCAAAACAAAGCTTTACGACATACTACATCTGTTCATTTGGGGCTGAAATGAGCAATAGCACAAGTGTTGAGACATACACATGCGTGCAGGCAGTATCGATTCCCAAATCTCAAAGATCTACTTGTTCTTCTCAGGCAGGAAGGTACCACGACAGCGGCGCTTACACCAATAACCTACAGAATCTGCCCTGCATGGATGGCCCAGAAAGGGTCGGTATCATCACAGACACCAGTTTTTCGATTCCAGCCCAGTCTTACCCTTCGCTGCAAAACGCTGACCTCTACAAAGCATCTTACGACTCAGCCAGCTTCCAAGAGGACCCGTTATCACCATACCCAAAGTGCCCCAATCCAAGGATCTACGTGCCCAGACCATGCAGCTACGAGTTTGGAGTTCCTACCTTTATAAGCTCCAGCCCTTACCCAGCATTTTACAAAGATCTGACAAGTCCTGCCATCGATGCCGACCCCCTTGGTTTGAATGGATCTCACTACAACGCTGTGACCACCCATGACAAGAGCTTTGATAACCCTGGCAGACATTATGGACTGAAACCAGCTTGGGGGAAAACTGGCAGCGGAGACTGGAGTGACTATGGACAGATGCAAATGAGCGCTAACCACCCTTACTACGGCGGGGACTATCCCTGCAGGCATGGTCCCAGCCCCTCTCCCATAGCCCCGCCGTTGCAAACCGTCATCACAACCACCACCAAGGTGTCCTACCAGGCCTACAAGCCGTCCGCACTGAAATACAGTGACAACCTCTGCGATATGAAAAATCTTCAGAGCTATACCCATGTAGCAGAAAATGTCTCGGGCGCTATCTATTCAGGGATGAAGGTTCAGGAAGACTTTGGGATGATAAAGTCAGCATTGCTCTACCAGCATGACCCAGTCCCCCCAAAGTCCGAACCAGTCGAAAGCGCGGAGACCTATCGGCATGGGCCACCGCTGGGGACCAGCTATGCTGAGCACGAAGGAGAGACCTTGAGGTTTGAGAGTGCTGAATATTGACTAAATGTTGCCTAAATGGCAAATAATGCAAATGCGAAAATACATTCTCGTGCTGACCATGTGCATGCTAAGGCCAGTGGTTTGGGATTTGAGGAAAGCTGAGGAAGCAGTATACCACAACAGCTTAACCCCCAAGAGTGCCTTTCTGGAGCTGTGCCGAGTGAAGCATATTTCGCACAAAATTTCAAACCAGCCCCACCTAATCTCTAAAATTGCACAAGTTGCTGAGCCCAAAAGTGCCTGGGTGAAGGCAGCATGGAGCACAGCACCTCTGGGAGTCGACAGCCTCCTCTGTCGGGGGATGCAATCCACTTGTAACCACAACTCCTGCCACACCTCCAGCTTTGAGAGAAAATGCTCCATCTGTAAAAAAGAAAATGCTTACCAGGTAGTGGAAAAAAGATGAAGGAAGGTGGCTATAGATTACAGTCAACTGAAAGAAATGACAGAAAATTAAAGAAATAAAAGAAGCAAAAGCAAGACAATTTGCTGAATAATTCATCCGAATGGTCCGTTCACCTGCCATGATCCATTTGATGAATGGAAAGACCAGCTCTCTGAAATGAGAAATGAAAAACCTACATGCTAACTTCATGTTGCTTTTTGATTCCCTGTATCAAGAGTACAGACTGTCCAGCCTTTCTATGCAAAAGGGGAAGCCCAGGCATAGACTCACCACCACCGGGAACCGACCCCCTGCAACACCTGACCTGGAGGCAAGAAGGCTCAGGTGACCCCCCACCAAGCACGCCCGGCATCGCGTGGGTGTCAGGGTTGCATATATGGTCCTGAAAAACATTTGCAGTGAAACTGCTTTTTGTCTAAAGGGGTCTGGCAAGCTGGTTAGACCAGTATTGCGCAGGTGTTACTGCAGAACCTCGCTTTACCCACGAATACAACTCCATCCTGTCTAAAAATGCAACATCCTAGCTGCTTACAATACAGGTCGGTGTTGAATGCACCTTCCCTGGTTGCCTTTCTGCACTGCATCTCCATTAAATCTTTCTCCTTCCTCCAAGGGACTTCTAGTCATTTTTCTCTCTGCAGTCATAACTCCCCATGACAGCACTGTTCTCCTGGAAATGAAGCAAGCAACAAACTGAGAGGTTAGAAAACAAAATTCCCAGACACCTTGAGCTAAACAAAGAAAACATAGGGACTTGCATCCCCAAATTCTAGGTAATTGAACTAATTCTCCAGCAGGCCAGGAAGACGAAGAAATGGAGGAGCACTGCTGGTTTAAAACTTGAGTGCTTTGAAAGCTGCCTAGTACTGAGGAATGGAACCCGTACCCAAACCGTGCCTGCCGAGCAAGGGAGCTGTGTAGACACAGGGGATTGGTCAGGGTGACAGAATTTATTATTATTAAGTTACCAACTATCTTCACCTTTTTGGACATTCAAATATTTTGGAAAATTTGGGGTTTGTATATTTTTGCTATGCTTTGAGTAACAGTATGCCACCGTACCCTTTCAATAAATATGAAATCATGGTTAAAAACAAAGTACCACGTAAACTAACATGAGCAGCTGACTAGTTGGCTTCAACATACAGAACCTTGTAATGGTATCATCAAACCGCTAAACAAATCTTACGTGCAAAGCATGGTGTACAAATACCTGAGTTTTTGAAATCATTATTTCTGGTGTAGTTTGTTTTCATAAAAATACAAAAAGAAAGAAAATAATGTGTGCACTCTGATATGTGAAATTGAGCCCCACAGGAATTTAGCTAATAGCATCCTGTTTCAGCAGTGGATTGTTCAGCATTTTAAAAATTGCAGACATGTGAAGCTGGAATTTACAAAAAACCTAAATGAATTCATCTGCAGCAAGCTTACCTTGTCTTCTAGGGTATTTACTGTATACCTCACTTAGCTCTTGTTAAACTTTCATTGCAACACTTTACCAGGTGTTCTAAATTACTGACAAGAACTGATTCAGGTGAGCAACATCAGTTTGATAATTAGCCCATATACTAACCTTAAAAAAAAAAAAGGCAGAACCCCTTGCCCACAAAAAAAAAAAAAAAAAGGCAAGCCAAGTTACCACCCAGAAAAACTGATCCAAGTTTTAGAGTTTCAGAATATATAACACTATGCCCATTTACAGAACTGAGATTTCTCATCTGTACTCCAAATCATACAGAGGCATTTGGCATGTAGAATAAAAATCAAGATTTACAGTTTCTAAGTTTAAAAGAAAAAGAAACATATTGGAGGGGAATAAGGCCAAAGAAAATTACTTAAAAAGCTGGAAAGATTCACAGCAGATGCAAAAGTCAAAGAAAATTTTAAAGCTGTAAGTTGCTCCATTCTATATGGATTTTAGAGGAGTTAGACAACCACAACTCAAGCTTCAAGTGTATTAAAACATTAAGACAAGCTGTGGGGGTTTTGTGCTGTTAATATTACTGGTATAAAACTTGCCATTGTAGCTGTATGCTTAAATCATTATGCTATGCTCTTAAACACAGCCTTTTAAGTGGGAACTTTGTGAATCAGTTAAGAAAATGCAGCCAATTGTGTTAAGATGCTACTTTTTGGGTGTGGACTTAATTCTAATAAACATGACAGCTGTTTAAGCACAGTAAAAAGCTACAGTAGCGATTACCTCACTGCATCATCTGTAGTACTAGAACAAATAAAACCACTCCGAAGGTTATTGCAGTTTTTCTTCACTTTGCTCCCTTTCATGCACAAGTGTCTGGGACAAGATACCTGTACATTACCTTTCTCAGATAAAAGACCAGATGGATAAAGTCTGGTGCTGTACATAGTTTTCTCTCCAAAACATATAAACGTAAAGGCAATGTGAGCTTCTGTAACAAAAAAACTGAAATTGAAAGCCGCCTTGCTGGTTTGTATAGCTGCAGGATTGACTTTAAAAGCGTGTTTCTCAAGCAAAGCAGCATCCTGAAGAAAGATGCGCTCCCTTCGGTCCCCGAGTAAGCAGCTTCTCTTCCATTAATCATCCCCTTCAAGCGCAGTTTCTGGTCCTGCCTCGAGCACATGAGAGGAGCCCCTCGCCAGCCCGCATCCTGTACTGCGGCAGACGTCTTCATCTAACAAATTCCAGTTGTTATGGCAAAGTCACAGAGGGAGGGGGAAAAAGGCGCTTTCAAACCTCGGCCACCTGTGGCTCCAGCTTCATACGGACTACAAGGGCCCTACTGAGGTGAAGTACCATCTGTCCCCATGCTGAGGCTGCCCTTTATACCAAAACAGCAGCCTTTTAATGGCAAAGTTTAAAAGCCCAAGTGTTGAATGGATGCCTCCCAGAGACAAGAGGCCGCTTGACAACGTTTTTCAACCATGTACCTGCCAGACGCAGCCGTATGTCACACATCTGACGGGTGCACCTACATGTGGGCATCATTTCGTGGGCCGGGAGGACAGAGCCTGGCACACCGGTCCATGCCGTGGCCACGTGCGTCCACCCGGTTCTGCCAGAGACCTCCAGTGAGTCCGAGCAATTTGTTTAGCGCTTGCTCCTCTTCTGAAAGCAGGTTACCTCTGGGCTTTTCAAATACACTAAATGCTACATACAAGGCATGCAGAAACTTGACTGTTTTGTGCCTGCTGAGCTTGAAGTAGTTGATGTCCTTGTTTGGGGTACAGACTACCATCTTTAAAGGCAGAGGCAAGCTTTCCTCCAAGTTCTATGGGTGGAAACCAGAGCTACTCTATAGATACTGATGAGGTAACACAGCAGAATATGATTTCTGAGCCTGTTTTTTTTTTTCCCCTGGGGATTTTCTGGGATTTTTTCTGGATTTCTAGGGGTTTTCTTCGTGATTTTGGGGGGAAGCTATCTAATACAACCGAGCTACTCCCATTCACAAAAGTGGATCACGCTTCTTGAGAGAGACCATTTAGCAGGATGCACAATGCATTTCTAGAGATGCAGGAGGTCTTCTGAAGAGATGGATTACGCACTCAGGAAAATTCATGTCATTCCCACCCTTATCAGTAGCAGTCACATGCACATAAAAAGGGAATAAGGGGGACCTTTAATGTTGGAGTAGTTCCTCCCAACACACAAGGTGAAAAGTTAGTCCAGGCCTGTTAAAACCCCTTTGCCTGAGAAGTAATGAGACCGCTGTACAGTGCTGTCTGTAAGGCAGTGGATAACTGACTCTAGGTGTTCTAGTTGCGTAAAGTAAATATCTGCCTGTCACTCATGAGCAAAAGGAAGGTGAACCTGTTACTGTTTACGTAGCACTACAGTTGGGATTGTGCAAAACGAAGAGTGCATTGCAACACAACACCTCCGTGGGCTCGCAGGAGTCCATGTGCAACACGAGGATCAGTGGGATGATACAGGTACAAGTAAGCATCACACAGAAACCGCTCATTTGGATCGAACTCATTCAAACAAACAGAAACCAAATGAAGTTTACACAACTCCTATTAGCTTCAACGTGCATGCTGGCATTTGCGATGGCGTTTGGGAGAAGCCAGTTTCAGGTATTTAGGCTGGCGTTTGAGCAAAGCATCCGAGACCTTTAAGGACCACAACCAAAGAGGGTTCTTTCAACAGAAAATTAGCAGTGCGTCTGCTCGTGGTGGTGTGTAAAACGAGCAGGGAAGCAGGTGCAGATGTTGTTGGAGGTCCTTTCGGAAGGCTCGCAAACACCGCTGCAGCTCCTATGTCTCTTTGTTCCAGCCTGTTGCCTTTCCTTCGGTTTCCTGGTTCATGGCAAGCACAGCACCCCTCTCCTGTCTTTATGACAAAATGAAGTGTTAAGTGACTGGGTTGCGGTGCTTGTCCTGCAACTCCGCACTATGTTGCAGTTTGGCTTAAACGCTGGCAAGTTCTGTCTACAGCCTTTCTGTCTTCTTGCGTGTGAAATGTCGGGGAGCGTTACAGAAAGTACCAACAATTGACAGACACGAGGTCCCGGTAGCAGAATTCAGACTTAAGTGCTGCACCTCTGCAAAACTAATATTGAAATTATTTAAACATCAGACCCCTTGCTTGTGCCAGATCTCTTGTAAGTGACTGTAATTAGTCTGGAAATGCCCCAGAAGCAACCAAGAACATTGTTCTAGGTACTTCCCAGATAAGAGCATTAAAGCAGCTGTAGCTTCCTTCCCTTCCACAGTCTAATCTCTTTGGAGAAGGGATTAGTTTCACAAACCAGTCTTACAGGCCACGTAACACTCGTGCACGCAAGCACAGCAAGATCCCAGGAAGCCTCAGGTTAGCCCCACAGCCCTGCAGGGGAAGGTAGCTGGAGGGATATCTGTGGAAATTGGGTGGCAGCACCAGAGGAGGAGGAAGGAGCCCATCACTGGGAAGGAAGGGCAGCCGTGGGACAAGGCTAAGCTGAGGAGACGGAAAGGAAAGGACACGAGGGCAGAGAGGGGACATCACAGGGCAACCACTGCACCGTTTCCACTGACGGTGGAGAGATACTGCCACGCACATAATGTACACATGTAACAGCGTTCAAACACTTCTTTACAGATGAACGCATGGTTTGCTAGGTATGACCAACTCCTACTGAATGTCTGCCTGAATTCTGCCCGTATGGGTGATGGTACCTTCTCCCTTCTCACGTCCAAGTCTCACCTTTGAACTTCATTCTACCCGGGAGGCACCTCTGATACTTTATTTCAATAAAGGAAATGGGCATATTCTGTTTCAGAAAATATAATGTTGTTTTCTTGTACTTTCATTTCCGTACACCGTGTGTGTGGTTGAATCCCTTGGATTCCAGAAAACCGATTCCCATAGCCCCACGTTCCACCCAGTTGACTTGAGGTAGAAGCAATTAATCTGTCAACGGTGCTTAAACCATCACAAAGCTACCACACCAGTTAATGAGGAACGGGGTGGGGTAGGGGGGAAGGTATAATTAAGACAGCTTCCAGTTTTCGCTCAGCAAGCCTGAGCTGCCAGCTTGGGGAAGCAGATAGGAATCTGAGTTTCTAAAACAATTTTCTGCCTTTCCCTCCATGGTGCCGCTAGTAGTTACCATGTTGAAAAGATCTCCCCCTTTTCTTGCCCCTTGCTCTCAAAAACATTAAAAAATAGGAAGTTCAAAGTAATGTTGAGAATTAAAGCTTAAAATGAGACTTCACTGCCAAAATTACTCTCTGACTTGGACACTAAGTATGCAATTTTTATTAACCACATCTTCTGTACACACTGGAGAAATGCGGGTTACAAAGGACCAAGAAGAAACTTTTGATTATTTTTATAACAGAAATATATGTATTTTAGAATACATAGAGCATTCTAAGTTTCCCCCCTGCATCAGTATTAGCAATAAATTGTTTACAATAAATAGTAAAAGAAAAACGCTACGGGGAAAAAAAACTTCAGACCTCATCGCAGCTATGAATATTACAGATAGGAGTTTCTGTACAAATCCCAAGTACGCGGTGGCTTAGCTGGTGGCTTCATTTAATATATGATATCACTACCATTAGCAATAATGAGAGTAAAGACACTCTCGAGACCATCTCGTGTATTACGGTGCCACCTTCAGGACACGCGTGAGACGGCTCTTGCCTGCTGGCGCAGATCCCCTCTCCCAGCACCCGCTCCCTTCCCGAGTTCTGGCTCGCCGCCGCTTCCCACCCCGGCACCGACTCGCCGCCCTGCAGGCTCTGAAAACCCTCCCGAACAGCGTTCCCACACCGAGACGTGTCTACGTCCTCTATGTGTCATGCACGCACGTGCGCACGCCCTCGCCCCCACGCACGCACACGCGCGTGCAAACACCCCTGCACCACCCACGCGGACACCCGTGCACAAGCA
>NW_009232970.1:0-32230 GCF_000690835.1 Fulmarus glacialis
GCTGAGGGTGCACTCAATCCCACTGTCCCATATACACTCTTAGTGTTCACATCCATGGGATTATAAGTGGTGACAGTGTGCTGAAGTCTTTTAGAGGGACTAGCCTGGAATGCCAGACTTTATGAGAGATTTCTGTGCTTAAGTCACCTCTGACAGGATGCTCAGAAGTGCTTAGTACAAAGTCTGAGCTCTGCTTTTATTAGATCTGCAGATGCTGATATGGCCATTTAACAGGAGTAAAAATAACTTAAGCAAAAGATGTCCTTTTATTAAGCCATCACTATATCTTAGGTAAAGTGTTCTTATTCTATAAATAGATGTCATTTTGCCCTGGGAACAGCCTGGCATTTTATTAACATTGTCTCTTTACTAGCACCTACCACCTATTCTGTAGTGCTAAACTGGGAAAAGCTCTTAACTTTTATACCCTATCTCAGGTGTTTTGCTTTCAAGTGCCTGTAAGAGCATTGCATTTGGTATAAGGTCCAGTTATGACTTTTTTTAATGGACACTTTTTGGTTTTGTTTTGACTTTTTCTCTCCCATTGACTTGCACTGCTACAGAAAATAACAGCTGAATTACATTTGGCTTCTCCTGCTTCCTTTCTCTTTGAGATGAGGTTACAACGACCTCATCTACCTAAATCAATAATCTGCACCCAAATCTAATAAAGATCTAGCAGGGTCTGTAAAATAACGTGCAGCCCAGATGGAAAGGGAGGTCCTAATGTCCAATCCACTCATTAGCTATTTATCAACCATTAACGATGAGAATAGGAGTTGTGTGTGGGGAAAAGGATGCAAAAGCAAGACAGCAGAGAACCTTCCTGAATGTGAGAAGGAGACAAAGACTATAAAACACATGTGCACAGGTTACAGCGTGACACTGGCTTGGGAGAGGGAAGTACCTAAAAAGTGGGAGTTTACTTGCAGAATCCCAGATTCAGTGTCTTCAAGCTACTGTATGAGAGAACATAATGAAGAGCTGAAATACATTTGGCTTCCCATCAGCTGACCCTGCATCCCTTTACAGATGCGAAAGCACTAAACCAAAAAGCAGTATTTCCTGAAACTGAATATTATATCTCCTTTTTTTTCAGTAAAAGAGAAATTGCCTGTGTGATCATGGACCCGTCACTTGATCTGTGGCAGAGTTAGGAAAAACCTGCAATTTCCCAGTTCTTTGCTTTAATACCAAGCCTTTTCTTTCAGCTGAAGGAAATGAACACATGAACTGGCCATCAAAGTTTTTTTTCACCAAATTGCTGGAGCACAGAATTAGGCAGGAAGCTAGGGTGAGTAGAGAAATATAATTTTTCATCACTGTTTATTGAAACTGGCTTTGTGACAAAATGGGTCTTTTCAATACTGTCAACAACATGTTATTTTGTATGTGAAAACTGAAGCCACTCTTTTTTTTTTTGTTTTTCTTTTAGCTTTAAATGAAAACAGTTAGTGCTTTAGTGGTTAAACAACAGGTTTGAAGCTTTCACACTTTTTTGTAGGAGGCGGGTTAATATTTGTTGGAGATGGGAAATATTTTTTCAAAAGCTGAAGCAGTAGAACAAACAGGAATTCAGCATCTCTGGAGTTTGTGGTATGCATAAATACAATAATGTTCCGTGAAACAATATTTCAGATTCCAGCAATGCAGAACATAGTAGCAATTCCAAAGAAAACAGGAAATAGAAGTAATTAGTCAGACAGGAGGAAGAATCCCAAACATTGCTAGGATACCAAATGCTTTACAAAACAGTAGCCAAAAACCTGTCTTTAAATCTTCTTTGAATATTCTTTGAATCTTGCTCTGCAGGTGGAAAGTCAAAATCAGTTGCAGTAAATTTGTATCCTCTTTAATGAATGCTGACTTCAAATTTATTTACTAAATAGTTGCAATCAATTTTTTCCCCTTCTGTAGAAGGAACTATTCTGCGCTCCATATATCTCATCTAGATACCCTGCGCTGAAGGGAGCACAGCTACAGCCAGGGGCTCTTTCGCAAGGCGTGTGTGGGAGGTCAAGTCCCTCTCCCTCTTTAACAGCATCTCCTGCAGCTCAGGCTCTGCTGTTTGTGGAGGGGAAGGGTGTCAGCAGTGCTCCTTGCAGGGCTGGCCCTTGCTATGAATGGAGACAGCTGTGCAGCATTTTTCAAGATGGACTGAGAAATCCACTGCATCCTTTGCCAGTTTGCTCTTACTGTTTAAAATCTGAACTGTATTTTCTATTTGAAGTTGTCTGGCTTTAGCTTCCAGCTATGGGTTCTTGTTAAGCCTTTCTCTGCTAGATTAAAGAGCCCTTTACGACTGGTATTTTCTCTCCATGGAGGTGCTTAATACCCTGTAATCAAGTCACCCTTGGTCTTCTCTTTGATAAGCTAAACAAATCCTGCCCGACAAATTTCTCACTGGAAGCAGTTCCTCCTCCCCAGCCGTAAAATAATTTTGGTGGCAGTTTTCTTCATACTCTCAATTTTTTCAATTTCTTCTGGGATGGTACAGATCCCAGAGTTGTGCATGGTCTTTCTGCATTAATCCCACCATGGTTTATGGAGAAACACAGCTGCAGCCCCAGAGCAGTGCCAGGGGAACACATATGCTGAGCTGTGTGACTACAACTGCAGAGGTGCTAGGAGAGGCACTTTGTTCCCATGTAGACTTGCAAGGCTGTAGGCATCGCCTGCATTCCTTGTCCCTCGCTGTATAACTGTAATAAAAGCATTTTTTGTTAATGAGCCCAGCTTACCAGATGAGTCATTTAACTGTATGATTTCCTGTGTTTCTCCAGGCAGGAGTGGGGCAACAAACCATTCTGCTCAGACTTCAGGTTTCATTTCTGCTTTTTGGATTCCTTTTCCTGTTGGGTTTCCTTATATTTGTCTCCCCCAGTACCAATCCTGTGCTTAGATTTTCTAGATAAGGGCTAGTGAAGATGAGCTGCTTCTGACCATACCCCTGGGAAAGCCATGGGTTGTCCATAGCTATAAGGACCACTTTTGCAGAGCTGTGGAAATAACGTCTTTTAAGGAGAGACTTTAGGAACGGAGAGATCTCCATGAGCATGGCTGGATATGGTTTAGCAGAGAAAGGTGTTGGACATGGAAGGGGGAGCTTGGCAGTCATCCTATGACACATCAACCTTTCCTCTGTATTAGTTAAACTGTCTTGAGGTTTTACAGCCAGAGGTTCTCCAGGTGGTGCTCGTTGAGGAAGGACCCCACAGTGTGCTCTGCAAGTTCTGCTGTGTCGTCCTGGTGAAACACGTCCTCTTTTTTGATTTAGTGCAACTAGCTCTGCTGGTGGCTGCTCTGTACCTAGGAGGGTTTGCATGCCTCACAGAAGAGGTTTTGGATAAAATGTATTCACTTCCTTCTGCAAATATGCTCATGTTTGCATGATAAGTTTTCTTCAATTGACTTTCTCCATCAGGGCTGCAAGGGTTTGTTTTTTTTCTTTTTTCCCTGGAGCAGTAAATCAACAGGCTGTGATTAAAGAATTTAAGAAGTTCCTTCATTTGCCAGTCCAAAATTTAATTTACTGAAGCATCTCTAACTAGCTGGCAGCTAAATCACACATTTTGTCTTTCTCTACTCCTTTATGGAGTGGGACAGAAGACCAGAGACACCATGTTCAAAGACTTCCAACGCTGCTGAATTTATATATCAGCCAAAGACATGTGTGGTTGTTCCCCCTGCCTCTTTCAGAGGAAGGTCTTTTTCACTACATAGCTCTAGACCTGTGTTTTTCCATTCACTACTTGCTACTGTTGTTCTCCTTTTGTTTCCAAAAAGAAAAAAAAAAGAAAAAACCAGATGGCTTTAGTGTTGTTTACCCCAGGAAACATTTTGAGCATTCAGTAATAAAACTGGGAGGAAATCCTTCACTTCCTTTATGCCTCCTAGCAAGCAACCACATCAATATGAATTGAGGATGTTTTTGGGTACTGACCCAGTGTCACCGATCAAAACACAGCCATAAATACTTTCAAGATGCAGTCTTGAATCGGGCTGGTAGATGAGGAAAAGCCACTTCTGTTTTGGAAAGGAATTCTTTCCTTCTGCAACCACTTTCTAAATTGCATTGACATTTAGCAATTAACATACAAAACTTTTGTATCCGCAGGATCATTTTTCATGTCAATAAACACATTCCTTTGCTTTTCAGTGCAATGTTTAATAATTCTCATTTCCTATAGTCGAAAAGAACCCTTGTACTTTATTTGTATTACACAAATTACATGGAAGAAACAAAGCCATATCTGATCACAGTTATTAAATTAAGAACATTTGCATAAATCCCTTTTTCTTTTTTCCTAATCTAGTTTGCTGTTGGTAAACAGTGTGTTATCTAGGTTTAGCAAAGCATTTGGTTTCTAGCCATATTTTTGCTTTCCCCCTGTCCTTTTTGAAGTTCACTTGGCAGGCAAGGTCTGCTTCTCCTAAACTATCTGTCATCACAAAAAGTGGATTCCAGCTTCAGACAATGAATGAGTTGCTATTCTAGATTCACGGGCTGAACTGTCATTAAGTCACTGCATCCCTGCTCGGGGGTTTTAGGACGCGTCTCTGTTCCAGCCTGAGGCTCTGCTCTGGGAGCTCCTTTGGGGACTCTTCATAAATTGCAGAAAGTTAAGCGGAAAGTTCAGTGGTGCTCCCTGTCTCTGCGTGGGTCGCAGGGCAGGGTGTGCGAGGAGACGGCTTGCTGTGCGGGACGGCTGCTTGGTACTGCTGTAATGGAGAAATGACTGTCTTGTCTCCATGGGGGCCCCTCAAGTTTCCAAATCTAAGCGACACTATTGCAGTTAGGATTGAAGAGAGGAGAGAAGAATAAATGAAGAATGATTTTTTTTTTTCCCTGCTTGGAAGGGAGTGTATGTGTTGAGAGAAATGATCCTTCAAGAACGTGGAGACCTGGTCCTATGGAACAGGAGATATTAGAAATACCTGAAATACATGAAATTTGTGTGCTTGGCAAAGTGGGGCCCTGGTTCACGGCTTGTTCTCTGGGTACTATGAGACTTGTGCTATGTCTTTTTACACCACGAGCAACCTGTGGTGGCACAGTGAATGTTGGCATCTGCTAAACTTCTTAGCTGGAACCTGCAGATGCACACAGAGCGTTGATGGGAGTCTCCAGTTACCTTTTTTTCCTTTCAGGTGTCCCTGGCTTGCTCGGGCTGCTGAAGGGGTTGTGGATTTGAATGGATGACATATAAAAGCTGGGGCCATGTCAGGGCTGGTGCTGTGTGCAGGGTTAGTTAGAGTTTCTGGGAGATTACTTGTAAGAGGTTTTGGTGGCTCTGTGAGAGGGTAGGGACTTCTTTCCCAGTGCCACCTGCCTTGCAACAACTAGAGTTCATTCCCCTGCAACCACCTTCTGCTGCTCTCCTCCCTTCTTGGAGAAGTCCTTCCTCCCCTCCCCAGCTCCGCTGTTGGTTATTCATTTTCAGTATTATTTCTTTCTTTACAGAGGAGGGAATTCAACAGGGATGACTTCCAGTCCTGAGTGACAGAGGTTTTGTAAGGAATGAAAAGGTGCTTGGTGCTTTTGACAGTAACATTGATGACTATCTTATAAATAGTAGCGCTTCCCCCTGCTACTCCAGGAAGCCCTGTCAGATCCCAGCCTGGAAATCTTTTCCTTTAAAACCTCATTATTTAGTTGCTAGCTTACTTTTCCTCACTGAGGATGCCACAGACTTCAAAAAAAGATGGTGGCAGCCGTGGTGAACTTGCCCTGCTGAGATGTGCGCATCCCACATGAGACGTACTCACATTGCTTTGGCCTTGAGCTTGCTCCCAGGCTTGTGTGTACACAGTGCCGTGCTGGCTGCAGCTCCTGGGTCTGACTGCTCTGTGTCAGAGGTGCCTGGTGTTGGGGTGATGGGCTGGGCTGCCTTGCAGCCCCTCGCTCAGCCAGGGCTGGGGTCTGTCATGTGTCCCTTCCCTGCCCCACGATGTGGAGCTCTGCCTCGTTGCATGGGGGAGAAGGAGGAGGTTAGACGTGAGTGAAATTGGACAGGTCAGGGAGCTGAATCTATCTGGACAACACTACCTCCAGACTTGCAGGTATGGTTTGTGCACTTAGGTGTCAGGTTGTGTCTCCATGGTGTCTGCAGTTTGGGGCTGGAATAACTGGGCACCATGAACACAGCCAGCTGGTGGACAGCCCGCTTCCTGAGGGCTCAGTTTGCTTAGAGACCAACCTCGCAGGCTGCCACAGCCCACCCTGGTTGCCTGGTGAATCTGTGACACAACGAGGAATTGCCACCATGAGGGACTTGACAAATCCTGGAAAGAAGGGGTTAAGAAGTTTTTGTGAAAGGAGAGACCCTACATTGGTGGAGTCCGGTCCAACTGCCTTTAAAGGCAACAGGCTCACATTGATTTAAACGGAATCTGGATTGGCCCTTAGTAAATGAGATCATTTGTCTCAAACATGAGGCAAAACTGAAGCCTTTGTTTATTTGCTGCAATGGAGCCTAATTGTTGATGGGGTCCCGGAGACAGAGAGCCAGGCACTTAACTTGAAAATGACTTTACTGCAATAATATCATTACATTTTATTGACCAAGCATTTCCACAAGTGGTGAAAGGGGATTATTGGGAAATTGGGATGAATGTGCATTATGTCACTTTTGAATCATATCCTGTATGCGGGAAGATGTAAGCCCCGATTAAAGTGACCCACCAGGCAGAGGGGGTTTGTCTGTAGTAGCTGTACTACTGCATGCATGGGAGCTGAGGGCTGCCGTGATGAAAGATTTTAGTGGGAAACTACAAAGCCATATTAGAGGAAATGCTTTCAACGTATCTAAATCAAGATGTATGGGGTTTTATTTCTGCCTGTGTTACATACCCCTGAGCTCTTTTTGGCCAACTGATAGTCATTAGACAAAGCTGTATTGCTTTGAAATTTATTTATTGCAGGGCTGTGACTTAACTGCTAACAGAATAATATTTTTCCTCATATGTAACTTATAATTTGTTGGATGTGCATTCAGCTCCTGTCATGGATTAAACTTCCAGAGAGGTGTGCCGCTGCTCTCCAGGCACTTACAGCCTTCAAATGGCTGTTGAGCACAGCCAGATGCAAAGCGTTAGCACAACTGCTTGCAAAGGCCTTTTCTCTTGCATCCACACTCAGCTAGGAAATGAAATACAAGATCATTGTGGCATCAATAAAACATGCTGTCAGCAAGACGTGTAAGCTACCTGGAAGCTGAATTCCATTTACAGGTGGCAGCGGAGTATACTTTATGCATTTTTTTCCCCAAGAATCAGTTTCTGTGATTGATTGCATTTGTGTTACGTGAATCTCGTTTCCATTTCTGGCATTTTTATAAGGCTTATGAAAGTGAGAGATATTAAACTGGGAGGTTTAAGGAGAACGGTTTTCAGGCAGAAACAATAAGACTGGAAAAGATTTCTTGTGTTTGTTAATATTTAGCTGGACTTGGGTCTTTAGGTCCTAATACTCTGCATTGGAGGCTACTCCGGAGCTTGTTGCTCATAGGAAAGCCTTTTGGTATATGTGTCCAAGTATACCAAAATATTTCTCATCAAAACCACCTAAATGACTTTTCCCACACTTTTGTGACTTTGATTGCGCTGAATATGCCCAACTTCAGTGATTCTTATACACAGAAATTCCTGGTATGGTCATCGTAAGACATATGTCCTGATCCTCCAAGATTAGTGAAATGAGCAGTGTGAGGATCTAAGGAAGAGCTCGGGGACAGAGCAGAGAGCTGTGGAGGAATAGCCTTGCAGCAAGTAATGCTAGGTTTCTCATTTCAACGAAATTTCTCATGCAGTGCCAGAAGTGATTCTCTTGGATGTTGTCATTGCAAAGTAATAACATATTCTCATCTTCATTTAAAGTTGGTAAAGCAGAGGCACATACCTCCCACTGACTTTTTTGGGGGAGGAGAAGAGAACAACTGAAAATCAAGTCCCTTTTATTCAGATACTTAGAATATGGGTTAAATGCCATGCTCTAGATAGTGCAAATAGAGCTAAGTGTTAGTAAGATGATTGTTTTTCTCCTCACAGGTCATGATTAATAAATAGCCTCCTGTTCCTGTTTCTTCTGCACTTAATCTCCTCCTTGAGACTGGCAGTGATCGTCTCCCCCTGCCCAACATGAGCTGTCCCCAGGCAATGTGGCAGTGAAGGGCTCCATGCCTGCGTCAGCCCGTGTTTCCTGCCCAGGTCTTGCCCATCTCTTCGTCTGTCGGGGCCGCTGGACTTGGGCGAGCGCACTGTTTGTGTTTGGCTCGCAAGGGCACCCATTGCTAAACAGTTTGTGCAGCCTAATCCATGTTTGTGGCAGGAAGTCTCACATCTCCCAAAGTGACATTTCATCTAATCCATTTCTGGCTTTAAGCAGATTATCAGTTTCTTTCACTGAGTTTCTGTTTTCGGAGAAATAAAAGGAGACTGGTAGAGGAGTGTGCCACTAAGATTTGTGGGTGTGTGCATTGAGGATTTATTTATTGGACTTCTAACCATAAACAGTTTAATGTTTTTGAGTTACTGCTCAGTCTCATTTAGTTTGGTTGTGACCTTGAGCCATACATTTCCAGGGCTTTTGCTAATGGACCTTTTAAATGATGACAATGAAATACACCAGGCCCTTTGATAAGGGGACTGTTGCCACATTGCATATTATTTTAATGTTATTCTACAAAATAACCATTATAATATCGTTATTATTTTTTAACTTTGGTTTTATTTTGTCACACCGACATTACAACAATCTACATCTAAAATATTTCCTCATTTGTGCAAAGCACATTTCTCTGCCAGGGGTAATGAAATGACCAAGCAGTGACCCTCATTTTTATGTTTCTCCTACTGTGAAGAGGAATTGAAGATGAAATGTAGAAGCTAATAGCTGTGCAGCCCCAGTGAATCTAGCAAATCTAAAGAGCCCAGCCATGGGATACATTTAAATATTAAAGCAGTTTTTATGTGCTCTAAACAATATTTGATGCAGCTCTCAGTATGCTTTAATCTGCCTAAATGGTTATTGTGTTATGTGTCCTAGCTGTAAAACTGTCTAGCTCTTTCGTGGTCAGGATACTTTTCCCCACTGCAATTTAGATTGGATGTGGATAAACATAAAAGACCATTTTCCAAAATGTATCTTATACAGGTTAATCCTGCATGGAGCAGGGTGCTTAGAAACCATTCACATTCATTCAATACTTTCTTCCCAATGTGCATCTTGACAGTTGCTTGTAGGGTAGGGAGGGTGCTGTTTTTTTGAGGGGAAAAAATAAGAGGAACTTGACACAGTTCAGTCATACAGGGAGAGTAGCATCTGGCAAGGTGCTTGGTGTCTTACTTTTGCCTGGCTACAGTGGGAGTTGTGTGTTTGCATGTTTGAAATGTTTTCTTGTCAGCTTCATTGCTGAACACCAGAAAATACCTCTTTTTTTTGTGAGATTCTACTCACCTGTTTCCCTTTGACAGTTTTTTGGGGTGCAGGAGCTCCTATTGTGCCGGCGATCAGTGCTCGGGGCTGCTGGGACGCAGCAGTGCCCTTGGCGAGGATGCAGCTTGCCTGCTCCCACCAAGCAGCAGCAAAGCGCTGGGGCTGAAGCAGGAAAGATGAGGCAGGAAAACCTTGACTAGTGGCTTTTTCATGATTGCTGGCTTGTATAGAAACAAACGAACACAAACGTCTTAATTTCCTCTATGCCTCAGTCCATTTTGGCTGGCACATTTGCTTTGGAAAGCAAAATGCTTGCTGGAAGTTGGCTGCTTCAGCTGACGGAGCATCTCCAGGTAGAGGCATCAGATTAGAAGTTGTTGTTTGCATGCATCAGGACTGCAGCTGAATTTCCTGCAGGTCTGTGTCTCTTGTGGGGGTTATTCAAGGCTTAAAAAGGTGCAGATGGAATTTTTCCTGGTTTTGCAGCCTTCCTAACAGAGCTCTCCAGTGTCCATTCATGACTGAGCTCAGGTTGTATTGTTTTCCTAGAGGCAGCAATAATTTCTTGCCTCCTTTCTAGCTGCCTAATTCATGTTCATGAGAAGTGTGGAAATCCCTTTGCCATTGCTTTCTCTCCCAAATGTGGTTGAAATAGGCTAGTGACTTCAAAAGTGAAAAAGGATGCATATAAAGCCTTATTATTTCTTATTTCTTTAGGAAACCAAGCTAAATATGGAGAATATACAGATTCTGCTTTTTTTCCTCCTAATTATTCCAATAAAAACCCCTCCACCATTTCCCCTCCTCTCCTTCCCACTTCCCCTCCTCTCCCTCCTACGCCTGAAGAAAAAATCCAACCCCCAGTGTAGTGTGGTTGTAGTAGTAATAAGGGGACAGAGCATGTAGTAACCTCTGGGAACGGGGTTTCTGAATTATCTTGAAGTCTTGAAATTACTTTAGCGATCTCTTTTAAATCCCAAGTGGGCAGTGATCCATATTGTAAACCCTTCACACGTAATTTGACACAATTAGCAAATTCTGCTTCTGAGACCATCTTGTGACTTGTGCTGAAAGCGTTTCCTACAGAGGAGCTGTGGGCTGTCTGAGTCTGGGCGGAGGTACATGAATCAGCCGTGGGGGAAAGCTGATATTGTCCAGCTTACCCCGGGCCAGGATGATGTTGATTAAAGAAAGTCCAGTTTATCCACTGTCAAAGGAAATGTTTCCCTGTTTATGTTCCAAAAATAAAGCAGAAAATTGTGCACAACTCCAGTGCAGGTCTTTTCTGGACTCTGAGTTACTTTTGGTCTAACCTGTTTTCCTTAAACAAAGCGATTTCCCGATTCCTGTAACTGACCTTCCTATCGCCAAGTCGAATGATCTTTGTCAGTATGACTCTTTTATGATCTTGCTAATGAACTTTCCATTTTATGCTTCTTGTCTGATTAGTAATGCCAGAGATTTAACCAAGCAGAGATAATTCATTAGTCTGAGCCATAGCTCTGAGGGCACGGTGTCAGACCCTCCCTTCCCACTCCGTGCACTCCATTAGTTTCTCTGTGCTCTGAGATCGCCTCCATTTTTTTCTGAGGGAAAATGCAGAAGTCTTCTCCTACTGCAGATTCTTTATGTATTGGTCATTCTTGACTCATTGACAGTGAAATTCATAGGATCATTTTGGAAACTCTTAGACAGTGTTTGTTTTTTTTAAAATCCATATTAAGTTTCATGCAGATCAGTGGAAACAGAAAAAAACATTCATAGACTCTGACTTGCAGTGTAAAAAAATAAGTGATTAATTGCAGTTTGTGGATGCAGCTATGATTATTTATGCTACAGTTTCTTTCCTTTTTGATGTTGTTTTAATTTGCAGCCCTTAAAATTCAGAAATGAAATATTTAATCTGTTACTGAGTAAGTGTTGAAGTCAGTGTACTGTAGAGAAGGAGGAAGATTTCTATGAGAATGACTCTGTGCATGACTCAGTGTGTTGGTTTAATCTTGTGCTTCTTGTCTGCTGATCCCAGGGGGTTGCCTCCTTTCTAGAGGTGCTTTCTGGGATTGGGAAGTAGATGCTCAATGGACTACTGTACGTGCATGCTGCTGCCATGTCTGCACTGGGTTACTGGGCTGTTAAGACTTCGACCGTTGCTTGGCCACACTCTTTAGCAGGTTGTATCAATTCCACATTAGAAACCTGGTTCTGCCAAATAGGTAGGTTGGTGAATAGGCAGCAGCTGGTATGGTTGGGACTTACCTGACAAAGGGATTAAAACCATGGAAGGATAGGTCTCCTTGCCTCTGGTGGTATAGTGGGTTCCTAGGGTGAAACTGGCTACAGCAGGGAGAAGAGCTGGGGGAAAGGAGGAAGGACTCACTGACAAAGCAAAGTCATGCGCAGGAAAAGCGGGAACAATCGTAAGGGAGATACCTTGGAGTGCTGTGGGAAAGGCCTGTAGACACCGTTATTTGAATGGTACGGATCATACCATTCATATACACTCATATGGATTGTGTCACTTTTTCAGGCTAAAGCAATGGAAGACCTTTTTCACTCCACTCTGCTCACAAGAAGTGTGTCTGCTACTGCAGTGTTCCTGGTGTTGCAGGAAAGATCAGCTTAAGCTTCTGAAAGATGTGGGAAAGAGATCAAGTGCTGGGACCTTTGGCAGTGGGGCTTCTTCCTTCTGGAAAGAGAAGCAAACTGGACTTTGTACCAACTCTACCAGAAAGGTTGGAGTCAGAGCAAGTAGGACCTTGCAGGGAGCAAGCATAGATATGGGCATGGGGAGTCCTCTGTGTCAGAACCTGCAGCGACAGCCAGGTGAGTTTTTGGCAGGAAAATCTCTACTGAGGCAGTTTGGCTGCTCTAGTACCTTTCTTTGGACCTTTTTATTAGCTTTTGCTCAATTTCATAATCGCTGCAAATCGGGTAGATTCACTAGAGTCACTCAAGTACTACCAGATTGTGCCAATAATGATTTTAAAGTTATTTCCTCGTAAGCAGTGGGTGCAAACCTGTATTCCTTGTGTACCCACAACTACCAGAAAAAACAGTCATCATTAATCTGTCAGTGACACGGTCATTGCAGCGGACAAAGAGACTTGGGAGATTCTGCACAGAATGCCATGTGCTTATTAGCTACACGAAATTCATACATTTTGCAGCACGGACACTATAAAAATTGTCTCTTGCTGCTGGTTTTCCTTCCAGTGTACAGCATGCAGGTGTTAGCAGGACATGCCAGACAGTGCACGTCGGGATCTCTTTGTGATTATTTCCCCACTGCCTAACATGTGCCCTTCTCACTTATACTGCTGCTGCTACAGAGGGTAGACAGGATCTAATTAAAGACAAGGAGGGATGGATCTGCATATGTTGCTTGTGTTTGGGGACTGTCTGGCTCGGAGGAGTAATAATTGGCTACAGGGCCTTTCACCTCTATGGCATGGCTTTGAATGTAGATCAGCTTAGTGACTTTTAATGTCATTACCATGTGACAGCTGTTTTCCGTGTGAAATTAGCTGGTAGTTTGAGTGCTCTTTCTACAGGAAGCCAATATCAGTAATTACCACATCAAATGGTGCTATTAGCATCCTTTAAAAATATATATAATTTGAAATTTAATTAATATGCTTCAAGTATACATATTGGCATGTGTTGTAACAACATTGAAATCAATATAAATCCATTTATCTCCATAGTCAAGTCTACGTACAGAAATATATGCTGGAGGTAAGTACTTGGGATACAGTAAAATATAGCAGTAGCATCTAACTGGAGGACTCTAACAGCTTTCCGCAATTCCTTTTGGGGTCCCATTATTACATAGGGCACGTAAGCTCGTAATGCATTTAAAGTTAGACTGTGTGACTATCCCCTAAATGTGTAAAAAATCACAGTGAAAAAGCAGCATCAACAGAAAAGGTCAAGGTGGTTCAGGGAAAAGTCCTTCTTGATAAATGACTCCCATTTCCATGGTGAGAGCTGTAAGGAGAGATATCTCTTATTAGAGCAGCTGATACAGCTGAATGAAACAGATAAGCTTTTTGGACACGTGGACTCTTGTTTTTTCTGTGCCAGCCCTAGATTAAGGCAGCAGCTCAGCTCTTATTAAAAACTTCTGCACTTCGCCAGCTGTAACTGGTTTGTCTCAAGAGGTATGGTACATGTCCTCCTGATTTACACCATCCATGCTGGTGGCTGTGGTCTGAACTGCAGCAATTTACAGAATGAAGTTTTGCCACTTGTTCTGTGGGAGAAAAAACAATCCCATGAGAGACACCAGGGAAAAGTGCTGTGGTTGAAGGTTGACCTCAAATTCTTTGCTTGTGTCCTCTGATGCCTTTTGGAGTTCTGTTCTCCATTGCAATCCTAACAGCAGCAATAATACAGCTGTGAACCATTGCCTCATTCCCCTACCTGAGTGGGAAGCTAAGCTGGGAATGTTGACTAAATGTATTTGTGCTGTAGAGCAATAGCTCATCAAAGCTAAAACCTTCTGTGGAAAAGTGTTTTTTAAAAAAGAGCTTTTTGTTCCATGTTCCTCCTGGACCATAGAGATGAACAGCTCCAGCAGAAGAACCCATGATTTTGCAGGTCACTGGCGGGGTGGGAAACCTGAGTCTGTGTTACTGCTGTTCCTTGCTTGGTATCATATCATATTTATGCAAAGAACAACAGATCCAAAGGAAGAGGTTTGCTGAGAAAGACACTCTCTCACCCCACTCTGAGGGATGAAAAGGAATATCTGACATCTTGACATTTTTCATAATATGGAATTCTTTTCTCCCAGCACGTCCTTTTCAAGGTGATGAAGGGAAATATTCTCAGCATGACTGTTCCTTGCTTATGATCTCTGTAGATTTTCTGCTTGATTGATTCTGTAGATTTGCATGCAATCCCTTCTTCCTCAAAATCTTGTAATACCTATATACTCGTACACTATTATGGTAACTTGCTCTCCTCAGGGTGCAAATGATTAAAAACCCTATAATTCTGCAGTCCCCCATAATACACTAGCCCCTCCTATTAGGTAATGAAACTATTATTCACTAACAAATTAAACATGCAAGTCTCTGAAGGTCTTTTATAAACAGATAAGGTTTATCTGTTAGGGAAGAGAGCCTCCAGGCTATCACAGAAGAGCATGATTTACATGAAGTGAAGGATGTTCCTGAGATCCTCGAAAGACACAGTAATAGAAACTATCTTTCTTTAAAACAAGAAGAGTGGCTTCTCAGGCCCAGTTTCTTGGGGGTCTCCATAGAATGTTTTTAGAATAGGTTAGAGACATATCTGTCAGGAGTGCCAGAGTTAATTTCCCTTTCTGGATGACCTCCTGCAGCCCTCTCCAGACCTCTCTCCTATGATTCTGTGGTAGGTTCGTGCCTGGGCAAGCACAGGAACCGTTCTCAGCTAAAGGAGATGGAAATGTTGCCTAGCATGGGATTACACTGCAAGGATAACTCATTGGCTAATTTGTGGCTATGGATCTCCTAGTAGAAGACTATAGAACAGATTGCAGATAGCTTCTTATTGAACAAACCCAGCCTATCGCTAAGGGGCTTTCTTGTTCCGCCACTCTGCAATCCCTGCTCCTGGGGTCCTTTCTGCACTGTGACTCAAACTGCAGGTTAGAAAGGAAATGCTTCGGTAACATGAGTGGCGATAGAAGAGATTGGGACTACTTAGTTAGCCCTTTGTATTGCCTGCTTCTGCGATCCCTGTACAGCAGAGCATTTGAACCTTTTACCCTTTATAAGGCCTTGTTGACAGGGGCCCCAAAAGAGAGGCATGCAGGAGATGTAGTAGGCTGAGAAATGATGAGCTGTAGTATTCACCTGGGCCTCAAAACGTCTAATTTTACAGTGAAGTACTTGATGCGGGGTCATGCATAGAGGGGTGTTGGTCATTAAGCAACCAGGAGCAGAAGCAGCGTCTTGTGTATGAGGAAATTTAGTGACAGGAATGGGAAGAAGAAACCCAGAGACGTGTGTTACTTGCACAGATACACCATGTCTCAGTAGGATGGTGGTCTTTTTCATTACTACATCATGAAAGAAGCAGCCTGTCCTACTCCAGATGTGTTTTATACCTTCATCACAAACCTCTTTCTGTGTGAAAAGCAATTCCCTCACAAATGGCCCTTCATTAGCTGTGGGGTCATGTCAGAAACAATCATCAATGTATTGCTGATGTGGCCAACGCTTCTTGTGAACTCTTTGACCCTAGCAGTCAGCAGGATTTCTTTATGTGAAGCACTAATATGAAAAGCATTAGCGTTAATGAAAAAGCTCTCGACCTGGTTGGTGTAAGGGGTCAGCAGAAGTTTACAGACACCTTTAACTAACATTCCTATCATGCCTGGCAGTTTGACTCTCATCTTGTTTTTCACTGCCTCTGATTAATAATATAATTCTCAAATTCTGCTACAGACTGTCACTATAGCAGGAATCCAGCAAATCTGGAAGTTACCCTAACTGCAAGACATCACCCATTTTGGGACTGGTCTGTCTGCTGACATTCACTCATTTATAGTGGTATGTCCTCATTACCTTGCTGGAAAACAAGAAAAGGCCTACAGCAGATGAAGACTTTGAAGAAAATTTTTTGGGAAATCTTACCCTCATGCTTCTCCTGACCTGGTGAAGAATCCCCTCCATGGATGGGACAATAGTTCCCCAATATCTTTGGATCAAATAATTTCTTCCCAGAGGATGCAGTGATAGATGTTAAAGGTACTGAAGAGTCCTTAGTCATTACAAAGAGTATCTGAAAGGATGCCAATGAATGGTTGAAGCAGAGGCTCTTGTGAAGGGTAGAAGCCCCCTTTTCTTTAAAACTAAAAGTCACTTTTAAGTATATGACTGTAAACATCAACCTGATTTTTACTTAAAAATCTAATTTCCAATTGGATCAAAAACCAAATGAATGTTGCATATAGGTAAACAGTACAGCATCATGAATCATATATAGAGTATTAGTTTATATTAACTACAGGACTTGAATTGCAGGGTGTTTTATTTCAGAGCCCCAGAAACATTCAGGTGCCATCTGAGCACCCCAGCTCTTCCCTGTGCTCATGGGGATTGCAAAGGGGAGTCTCAGATACCTGTGGCTGGGGGCTAAAGGCTTGGTGGCCCTTCAGGGATCTCTCAGCTTACCGAGCAGGGGAGAGACTAGAAATCCTCTAAATGAGTGGCAAACCAGTTTTGCCTGCAGGATGAGCTACCTGTGTCTATGAAGATGTGGGTAAACATAGACTGGAGTCCCGCATCTGTTTGGGACTCCTGGTTCTGATCTTTACAGCAGCAACTGAGCATATTATGTTTCTTTTCTGCCACTTGCTTTATTCCAACTCCAGCTTTAATTCACAGCATTGCTAAGCAGTTGTGAGTGGAAGAGCTATCTGTCACTATTTTGTCACCCTTACAAAAGTGGTGGGATGTGTATAGGTAGGAACAATGACTGTGGCAGTCCCAAGACAATAGTATCTTTTTGTTTCTAGTCTGGAGTGCTCTCCTAGCTGTCTGGCATCTCACGGAGCTGGTTATGTTTCAGAGAAAAAAAAAATGTGGATGCTTGGCTGAGCTATGGGGCTAAAAGTTCATTTCAAAACAAACGGTTTTCAGCTGTCTGACTTCTTGTAGGAGATGTTTACTTACTGCAGGAAGGTGATTGTATCGGCTAGCATGAATTTTCAGTGTTCTTAACAACATGCTTTACTTTGATGGGAATAATTTACTTAATTAGGTCTGTCTGTTAATTTTTCTTGCCCAGTTGAGCTTTTTCATTCACTTTGTTAGGGTTGCCAAATCCCAGCTCTGTTAAAGACATGGGGCAATAACGACAGATGGTGATTCCTGCTCACAGGTCAGTCCTATGATGGGGTCGACAGTGTCTGTGTCTGGCTTGGAGTCCAGAGTCTTCTGTATGATGAGTATGGGACTGATATGTGCATCTTCATCATCTCAAAGTCTGCACCTGCATTCAGCCCACAGGAGCTGCAGCCCTTCCAGGATCATGTAGAGTAGGCTGGAAAGGTTGAACAACTGAGGGTCAAAGGTGGGAATGCAGAAATGGCAGGAACTTTGGCTCTTTGGTCCTTAGTATCCACAGTGTCATCAGATCCCACCTTAGAGAAACAGAAGAGCCTGCCTGGAGAGAGGTGTGGAATATTTCATACTCTGGTTTGGGTAAACATCAGCTTCTGTGGCAGTTGCTTTATTTCTGGATTTGTTATGCTTGGTTTGTCTTGCTGGTTTTAAATATTTGTACAAGTGACTAGAGCTATGCAAACTGTGCCTGAACGAAACATGAAACAGAGGGTAAGAGTTAACTGGAGGTACCAAAATCAGTCAGTATCCTAACTAAAAATTTTAGAAGGGAAAACGAAGAAACGTGGTAGAAGCACAAGGAAGTAATTTCTTTCCTCTGACCTGTGGAAGTGAATGTCCAGGGAATGTATTAGTCTGACAGAGAGGCTAGCGGTGAGAGCCTATGTTCAAATAGGTTTATATTTACAATGTCTTTAAAAGTACTTGTTTATTTGTGTTTAGACATACCAGTAGGTAGGGAGACGGCTTGTAAAGTTACCGTTCAGACATGTTGGCTTCTGCTGCCATTTTTGTTGTCAATATTTACCTTGGGTATTTTTTGTAAAGATTTATAAAATGTATGGTAACATTTGAACAGCTGTGCAGATACGGTAAGTATAGCCTCTGTCCCATAACCCACGACGCGAGCAGCACCACAAATGCTCATTGCCATCACACGAGGCAGTGAAGTTTAAAAATCACTCCTACAGTGGACAAGTTTGGGCAGTGTTGCAGGGATTAGAAATACCTAAGCTTGGGACGCGCTGCCTTACTAAACACCGAGTTTCCTATCTTATATATCAAATGACAGGATTACATTTACAAGTGTAATAACTCCATGTGAAAACAAGTGGATGTCTTTTAAATGAATTGATTCCTTTCTGTCAGCTGCTGTAGTGGAAGACAATGCTTATTAAGAAAAATACAATACTGCCAAATGGAAAACCCTGAAAATCAGAGATCTCTTGATATGCAGAGAATAGTGGTAGTGGTGAATAGCTGCTTAGAATGCAAGTACACTGAGGTCTGCCTGTGCTAAAAAAAAGCTTTATTATTGCTGCTGCCTTAACTGCTGGTTAAAAACAACTCAGCTGACAGTATTAATGGCATAAACCCATTAGAGTGAGAGAGAAATGAGGAAATAGGTTTCCTCTAATGGCATTGTTCTGTAGGCTAGCACCTGAAAATAATTTTTAGCTTGTTTACTGAATAGGGAGGGATGGAGAGACCACTTTGATGCTAATGAGATCTAGTTGCTGAATATCATCCTCTGGAAGAAAGAGGGGCAATCGCTGAGTGCCTGATTTTTCAGTTTTCATGACTAGGTATGAACAATCCAAGACTTCCTACTCTGCGATGGAGAGCTGCTTTTATCTTTTTCCTCCATGCTTGTCACTCACTACAAACATAGCCAATGCTACTTTTTACATTTTTTTAAACATAGGAAGGAGGATAACAGTCAACCAGGCATTACTTTTGGGCACTGCAGAAATGAAAGTCTCTCTGGTTCATCTCCAATTCCTTGACCCATCAGCTCTATTATCTCTAACTGTATTTTGATATTAATTATGGTTTTGTTTGTTTAATTGTCTCCAGACTGTTCACTGATTATATTGAATACAAATAAGCTGAAGTCTCATTCAGTAATTGGAAATATTTCCTATTGTTTCATGAAAGTTTAAAGGAAAGTTAAAAGTATTCTGCAGAGGGAAGGACAGACTTAACAGCCTGCTGTCCCCTTACAGCAGCATTCAACTCCCATGGGAACCTCAATTCATGCACCAAACTCCCCAAAGTATTAACGTTTTGTAAACTGCTGCAGACATTTCTGTGAGCAGCAACAAATCGTAGCTGGCAAAATCAAAGCCTGCTGAAACTTGCTGCATATGAAGGCAAGATATTTTCCATCTCTGCTCTTGCAAAGCAGAACATCTCCTGCAGCCTCTCCGTCTCCATAGATGAGCTGGGTTTTATTCACTAGCATACATGCAAATTTTCCTCCTAGGAAAACATGCAGGTTTTGGAAGACAGCACCCGACAGAAAGGACTATGTCTTTTGGCTCTCGCTTCCAAACGAATTTGTAAGCATGAGAAAAAAAAATGCCTTCAGGAGGTTTAAAAATAGTTCTCATAGCTGAAATTTTTTTGCCATATTTCTACATAACCTTATCCGCTTTTACTCCCCTGTTAAAAACTGCAATAGGAGAAAAACAGCAGAAGCAGCAAGTGTTATCTGAGAACTATTTAATGTAATAGCATTACAATCTAACAGGATTTGAAAATGGTGTCTGGGAAAAATCTTAATTTTTAAAGCTTCATGTTCTGGCAAACAGTTTGCTAGATATTAACACTGTAGTTATGATTAGAGTACAATCTGCATTATTCTACAATTTTCCCTTTCATATAGCACATTATGCTAATCACACTGTATTCCATTTTTCAATAAAAGGTCAACAGTGCACTGTTTGTGCAGAATGTGCAATTTAAACTTCATGTCTGTCATTAGAGATAATCTAGGTTTGCTGTATCAAGTGAGGTTGTCATAGAAACTAGACCTGAGATCTCTGTTTACAGCCTTTGGAGAATAAACACTTTGCATTTATTTCACTGAAAAATAGGCGAACAATTAAATAAGGTTTGAAAACAAAACCATAATGGCCCAGAGAGAGATGTCATTCATCAAAAATCAATATATGTTATGCAGCTGGTAAACTTCAAGCATTCAAGCAGTTGACTGACAGCAATAGCGAAATATTTCCCAGGGGGGGTAAGGGAGTAACTGATAGTGTATCATAACGCCTGGAGCGGAATTAATTTAAATTTGCTAATAAGTTTTGTTCCAGGAATTACAACACTGAAGAATATGTGTTTAAATTTTACTTTATGTCAGGTAAGGCTTTTTGTGTTGGCTCTTTGGACATTTTTAATAGCACCGGGAGATATTTTAGTGTTTTTTTTCTGTAACATTCCATGTCTTCCTATCATAGCTAAACTTTTCTTTGTGGATTACAACAAGGTTTGCGGGCATCCTAAAAATATCTCTGGTATCTGCAGCTTCATTAGTGAGCAAAAGGGCTACAGCTTCAAGTTTAACACTGGGGTTTTAGCTTGCTCTTTCTGTGACGTATTATTAACTTGTAGAGCTCACCTTTGTCAGGCAATGCTATTTAGTAATGTTTCAGGAAAGGACTAGAGAAATATGTGGACAAAGATGGCTTCTGTTGTTATAGCACAGTAAAATCACCAAGACTATAAATCTTTTTTCCTCAGGGCGTAATCGTATTACCAGCTGGGTGTTTATGTAGGGGTTTTGTCAATGGCATAGCATTACTCTACTGACGAGATGAATTATGCGGATTGTATGTCTTCTGAAGTATCTGAATACTGCCTGATGTCCACAGGCACAGTGTCTCTTAAAAGTATGAATGGACTATTTGCCTACCATGTCCTTAGACACAAAGGTGCATCCAAAACAGGTGGTCTGTTGCTAGCTTTTGAGAAGAAAGTGAAACACAAAAATTAACCAAATCTTGAAACGAGACAGGAAAACCGGCAAAACTCACAGTTAAGGCAAGATTGAAAAGCTTTTGATATTTTGCTTCTGTATCAAAGTAAGCATTTCTCTCCCAGCAGACAGGTCAACCGAATTCTTCCAGGCGGGAAGTATCCATGCTCTGCTTTCCAGGGTGTAAAACAAGACAGCAAAGCCTGTTGTTTTCTGCTGGTGGAAGCTGTGCACAGCTCTGTTTGCTGCAATGCATTTCTCTTCATTTCTTCCAGAAATGAATGTGATCTGTTAGTCCCTAAGGGTTGTCCTTGATATCTCATTTTCCCGGGAAATAAGGGGACAGGTCTGTTAAGGGCTGCCTGCATTGTGTTATGCCACTGGTGAATTTGGTCTTTCAGGTCTATACAGAGCCCCATGTTCAAACTCTAAAAGAGCAACTGCAATGAATACAGGCTGATATTCTGGTATTTGTAAGCCTTCAAGTCCTTGTTTTTTGGTGGATGCATTTTCTAACCAATTCAAAAAAAGATGCTTGGGTAGTTCTGTAAACGCAGTTTCTCTACCTTTCCAGAGCAGAACATCTTCCCACGCCTGATGTGTTTGCTCAGCAGCACGCATTTCCCTTCTAATTATCTGCTCTATTTGTAGTTTTTGACCTCAGCTGCATCAGTAACATGGCAGGTCTGTGAATCAAGTCCTGGCTTGTTGAACTGCCATTCGGACAATTTTTATGATACAATCCAGTATTAGCAGGAAGATAGACCTTGAAAAGCACTTTCTATTATGCCTGTGCTAATGTTGAGACTCACAGCCCTGCCTTTGGGTGACTGGCATTGCATTGGTCGAAATACTGAGAAAATCTTTAACTGTAATAAGTTGTCTTAAGCTTCCCTCAGAGCTTTTTCTGCAACTGTGCTGCATTAGTACAGCAGCCCCAATTCTATAGACACCTTGAAACAGGGAAGCTAAAGCAATGACAGGGGCTCATAGACGGCGTCTACACTTGACTGAACAGCCTCAAAGGCTTGGAAAACCCAGGGGACATCTGCCAGTGTGTCTGCAGGCTTGGAGCTCAGGCCATGTCAGTGAGCAGTGTGCGTGTATTCCTGGATTTGCGAATGATAGGGGTTTCCTGCCTTTTTGGTGTGTCAGGTTTTAATGGACTCTGGTTGTAACACTTTAATTTCAGCACACCACAAAAGCTTAGGTTGATGGGCATATCACAAACCTTTCACCTGAGGTGGGAAACCTTTGTCCGAAAGGAATTGCCATATAGATCCAAAGTGGTTACCCTTTGTTTCAGCCTGGCCTCGTCTCGGAGCTTGTTTTGCAGCTGAGCTATCCAGGGGAGAATGTCTTGTCTCTGGTTTTGTTCTTCATTTTATTGGCCATATTTCTCTGTGCCAGGGCAGCTGTGTCGGAAGGCAGTGAGGGAAACTGTGTTGCTGGGTTTTGCTTGCTGATGGCCGTGACTTGGGCACAGGAGCAGGAGGATCTCCTGGCTGCTCAGAGCACATCGTGCTCTAACTCAGTGCTGTGGAGGAGGCTGGCTGCTGTGTTTGGCACTCCTGGGCCCTTTTGGTAAGTACAGCCATGGGTAGCGGTGACAAACCTGCAGAGAGCTATGGCCACGTTTAAGAGGGATGTAAGAGGTAGCCTTGCCTGCTAAAGGGGAAGAAAGCATTTTCACCTGGTGTGATCTGCCTTCAGGGCTGATGGCATGTACTTTGAGGCTTGGCAAATGCCTAGCCACTCCTTTCAAATGAGGAGACGTTGGCGTCCTGGCCAGCTCTTTGGTCTAAACATAGTGAACTGAAATGCATTTTAAATTCCCTGAAGTGAAATCTGGATGCTGACATTGTGCCAAAAGTCCCATTGATTTTTGAAGAACAGGAATTACCTCTGTATATGCATTGCATTGTATGTGGCATTATCCTTCTTGCTGGAGAAACAACTATCAAGTGGGAAGGAATGTTCTCACATAGTCCTCTGCTACTAGATTTTTTATGTATATGGCAAAAATATCTTTAATAAAAAAGTGCTTGGCTGGCAAACAGTTAGTTAAAAGGCGTGCTTTCCAAAGGCTTACTAGATAGGACTCACTTTTTGATCTATGCTATGGTAGGTTTTTTGATGAGGTATGACTCCCTTTGCCTTTTGTAAGAGATGGAGTGAATATCTGAGTGCATCCTGAACAATATTCTAGTTAGAGGCAGAATTACGTTACTGTATTTCCCTGCAAGTATCTTTTCATTTTCTTTGGAGCATCTATAGTTGTGTTCTCCAGGTAAATTATTTTCCTTGTAATTCTCTGCATAGATAAGAGCTCCATCATGCTTAGCATGGATTTTTCCAATTCCAGTTTCAGGCCACTTCTCAGTTTTATCTTTGAATTCCTCCTCTCTACTCCCTGGTATTTATAGGCTACTGTCAGCTCTTTTCTTCCCCAGTTTGCAAGCTTCTGCATCCTGTTCTCCATGCTCTCTTTATGGGAAATACCTGAGCCATTGCTGCTGTAGGGAGGAAGAAGGTGGGAAAAGCAGCAATTTCTCAAGTTATATTGGTTTTATTAAATGATGAAGCCAGTGTCTCCTTTCAGGAGGCAGCTTTCTCTGCTTCCACGTACGTTTGCACTTGGCTTGTGCAAAGTATGCTAAGTGAACTGTAGCTAGGGCCATAGATTTTGTTGATGTGGCAGTTATCAGTGTTTTTTTAAATCTTGGAGCAAGCTTTTTTTCACAGATTGAATGAAAAATGAAGACGTGTTACAGCTTCTTCCTTTGCACACTTCTCCAGGCCTTTTGAGTGGGCTCTGCTTGAGGGACTTTACGGCCTTATCCTGTTGGTGGGAATATTTTGGTGCGGAGGCTGATGAGAACAGGGTCTGCAGAGTCCCAAACCTTGCACAGGAACCCTGATGGGCAACCTGAATCTCAGCCGGTGCCCCCGTTTGAGCAGTGCCAGACGTCATGATTTGCCCTGCTGCTGTTTCAGATCATGGGCATACATGGAAAGATCGATGGAGCAATTGAATCAACGTTTCTTGAAACCTCTTGTTGAAAACATACTGCAACTTTTGTGATGGACAGACTTTCCATCTCCACGGGCTCCTGGGCTAGCCAGCTGATCACTTGTGGTTTTGCATTCGTGGCTCTGTACTGGTACCCTGCCAAGTGCCTTACACAGAAGAGAGACACATACGTGCGTGTAAGTGTGCATGCAAGTGTGTCCTTCCTAAGGAAGTGCTTGTACCCTTCTCACAAATCATAGAATCATAGAATCATTAAGATTGGAAAAGACCTCTAAGATCATCGAGTCCAACGGTCAACCCAACACCACCACGCCCACTAAACCATGTCCCTAAGCGCCTCATCTACACGTCTTTTAAATACTTCCAGGGATGGTGACTCCCCACTTCCTTGGGCAGCCTGTTCCAAGGCTTGACCACTCTTTCAGTAAGGAAATGTTTCCTAATATCCAATCTAAACCTCCCCTGGTGCAACTTGAGGCCATTTCCTCTTGTTCTATCGCTTGTTACTTGGGAGAAGAGACCAACACCCACCTCACTACAACCTCCTTTCAGATAGTTGTAGAGCCCGATAAGATCTCCTCTGAGCCTCCTCCAGGCTAAACAGTCCCAGTTCCCTCAGCCGCTCCTCATCAGACTTGTTCTCCAGACCCTTCACCAGCTTCGCTGCCCTTCTCTGGACACGCTCCAGCACCTCAATGTCCTTCTTGTAGTGAGGGGCCCAAAACCGAACACAGTATTCGACGTGCGGCCAAATATTTCAGTCTTCACTCTTGGTCAGTGAGGAAGAGTAGAGCTGGGCAATAGCTGATGTGGCCAGAGGCATGGAGCCGAGGTGATGTCCGCAGGGCTGGGATCTCCTCGGCAGAGCATCCCTGTGCGCAGGAGGCTCAGCGGTGCCCGCAGTGCTGCCTGTGAAAGTCAAGGCCATCGCTGTGATAGCCTGATGACAAAGCTTAATTACCCTCAGCGTTCAAATCTTTCCAAAAGGCTGTGATGCCTCAAAAATGAGATGATTATAATGGCTATTCTGTGAGGAGCCAAGGTTAATCTGTAGAGATCATACGCTCACATGTGGTGATGTGTTATTTGTCACATTCTCCGTGCCCGTTTCACCGTGACCTCCTCTCCCTTTGTTTGGCTTTGTGTCCTACTGTGCTCACGGGGGAGGGACAGCTTTCTCCGAGTTGGCGCAGCACCTGCCCCTGCCTCCACTTCTGGGTGCTACGGGAATAATAAAAATAAAAACTCAGTGCCTACTGAGAATTGCCTACTGCCAATTCTTGGGCTTTCCATTCATTTGCTCCAAAGTATCAAAAAAACCACAACATTTGGATCCTGTTTTACAATATTTTTGTGAAGGAGCCGACTGCACATGGCCCACGCTGAAGCTGATTTTGAAGGGATCTAAGACATAAAGTAAAAGGGCAGTTGAAGATTATGACTAGAATTTACTGGAAATCTCTTTTGGCTCAGAATTTTTTTTTTTTAATAGAAAAGACGTCTCTAAAAATTCTGTTGTGGAAGGATTGGGATATAATATTACAGCTTACTGCTGCCTGCCTCAAACTCAAAGGTTTTAGTCAGTTTTAATTTCTGATTGCCTCTGTTCTTTTTTTTTTTTTGATGTCTTGAATAAAAAAAAATCCATAGGGAGAGTTTCAGTCTGTCAATAGGGTAATTTTCCAAGACAAAATAATTCAGAAGGACAGTCAGTGCTTGGCAAAACTGGCATCTATGAACTGAGCAGACAACAGAGATCTCATCTGTGACTCCCGAGCTCAGCAGTTAAATGGTTCCCTCTCCAGCTTGGGCCAGCGTATTTTGTACAGTCACTGCAGGGAGAAAGCGATGGGGGAGGAGAGGGCAGAGGCTGGTGCTAATGTTTTTAATTTCTCATTTACTATCAGGCAGCACCATATGGAGCAGAATGAAGCATATAAAGGAAAGGGGGATGGATGGCATTTTTCCCTTGAGCTTCTTGTCAGAAGACAAGGAAAGTGAATTCTCTGCAGGTAGCTTGAGCCTTGCCAGAAAAGTGGCTTTTATGATTGCTAATGGTGGTGAGGACTTTTTTTTTTTAATCAAATGTGTGGGCTTTTGGATTTTGTTTTTGTTGTTCTTAATAGGATGAGTGGGATTGACTTATGCCACTCTCATATTTTCATAATGTCAGCGCATTATTTTCTTACAGCATTCAGAAGTATGCTAGGCACTTGTCACAATCAAATATTATTTATTTGGAGACTCAGTAGGATGCCCAGGCATCTGAATGCCTCTAAAAGAAACACCGCTGCTTTGACTGATTGTGCAATGGCACTTCTCCTCCCAGCTGCATCTCATAATCCGACTGCCAGCAGACCTGTGGTGAACAGAGACTCTTACCCCTGCTCGACTGCTGCTCCTCTGACATCTCTTCCTCCCACAGGTTGCATCGCCTTTTTTCCAATGACCGTTGAAAGCTTTGCACTTGCTCAAAAGCCAAGGGCTTTGAAACTGGCGGGGGGGAGGAGAAGAGCTGCCAGAACAGTGATGCCCTTGACGACCATGTGTTGAAACTTCTGTGCAGAGGGTGCTTGAGAACTCGTGGGAGCTCTGAGCTCCTCCGTAGCACTAGGAAGGTACAAAAGATGCGGGTGTGAGTAAAGGCTTGGGACAAGCTTTTCAACAAAGCATCTCCTGAGGGCTGCTTTGGAGCTGTGACATCCTGAAACTAAACTGCCTGGTCTGTGTGAACCAGGCTGCTTTGTGTCAGCAGGGAGGCCCCCAGCAGAAAGCCCCTCTAGTCCCTGGGTGATGAGACCAAAAATTGTGTGTGTTTGTGTGCATGTTTAGACACACAGTACTCATCCAGCTCTCCAGAGCCTCTGCTAGCAGGGTGCCTCTCGAGCCCCAGGGAGCCGATAAATCTATTGGCACGGCTACTTCAGCTCCCCTCCAGCCTCATGCACCCTTGGCTCAGCATGCTGCAATTTAAATGATTTAGAAAGCATTATTTGCCAGCTTCCCTCTTTAATAGGGATTAGTGTATCTTCCATCTATTCCTTGCGCTGAGATCATTGTTTCATAGCTGCAAGGCTACGATCTTATGACTCCAGCTCTTAATTGTGTTTTAGGACTACTTTCCTTATCCATAATGGATTTGCAGTGCAGTCAGAAATGAAAAGTGATGTTTTTAAAATATTGGGTTGAGGGTAGCTCAAAAAAAAAACCCCCTCAACCCCTCTCATGAGTCTGACTTACATCTCCATTGACAAAAGATATGCATGCATGTGTCAAAAATGTTCTTCTTGGTATGGTTTTGAAATGGAGAGATACTTAATGTCCAAATATTGATCTTCCTTTAGAAGTTTTACCTTCTATAATCCATTCTCAAAAGCCTCACTGTGTTCTTCCCAAAGGTAAATAGACATTTAAAACAGGTCATTGTGCTCTGGGGGTCTTGGCTGTCCTGCGTATTCAGGGCCTTTGAGCACCAGCATCTGCCCACAGATATTTGAAAAAGCTCTTTTAATGGAGAGGGTGGTAAAGTGCTGTGACTCGTTTCAAGTTTCTGCTCCACATCCCCCCTGCCTCCCCCCCATGCAGCCTCTGTAAATCCAAAAGAAGTGTAGATAATCCTCAGTGAGAGATAGTGGAGGAGTGTCTGGTGCTCCTCACAGGTATGGGCTGGGGGAAGTTAGTACAAAAAAATCTAGGAAAAAGCCTGGTGTGGGTACCAATCCCGCCCTGATTGGTCTTGCAACACTTCAGACAAGACAGAGTCCTTCTCCTCCATTATGCGATCGGGACTCTCTCCTGCAGAGCCCAGCACCTGCCTTGGTCATGGCATTTGAGACTTTTCTGACTCCTTGTGCTGCGTGATTAATTGCTGGTGCAGGGAGGGCACATGAGGGCCCACATCTTGAGGCCCCAGTCCTGGCTCACTGTCCCAAAGTAGGCCATAGTTGGTATGCTTGGATATTAAACACATGGAAAGCTACCGTCAAGCTGCATATCGGTATTCTTACTGGTATTTCTTACCTCTCACTGGTGGCTGTCTCTTCATGCTTATGCATGGAGCTGGTATTAAGGAACTTGTTTTCCTTTGCTAAGAGAAGTGTACACCGGGGAAACTGTCTCCTGATCAAAGCAGAAGACTCGGATTCAGGGTTTCTGACTTGCCTTCCCTTTGAGTTGACTATTCAGTACCTTATTTTTTTAATGTCCACACTGCAAACCGGATGCAGTTCCTGAGTTAAAGCAGTGTGGTGAGTCGTGGTGCTTTACAGGGACATGCTCAGGTAACACATACCAGGGTACCTGATGTGCATATTTTTGAAGGTGAGGGAGACCTGAGCTGAATCACTGAATGTTTGCCAATGCAAATTTCTTAAATCTTCTGGGAAGTGTTTAGCCTACATGCTCAAACTTCCTAATTTGTGCAGAAGAAAGGCTTGTTTGGACTCATTGCTAATCTGCAAGAGGTGCTCTCTTCCCTCGTCCGGCTGGCAGCCTTCCCAGGCGATGCATCCAAGTCCCGAGGCAGCAGTCACAGATCATGTCACCTCGGGGAAAAGACCTGTGCTGTGCACAACGTTCATGATAGCAAGGAAGGAGAGAAGATTGGAACGAGTCTTTCAAGGAACCGAAAAGAAAGGAGGTAGGTGACCTTGAATTGAAAGGGTCTTTATCCTATTTCTAATCTGAACCTCGCTGGATCAGGACTCGCTGAAAATGATTTTCTTCTGCTTGTTGCTCAATGGCCTGTGTGAAACATAATTGACAGATCTGGCCACGACATTGCCAAGTCTTCAGGCTCCCTGTGAGTAACACAATTCTGGCTCCTGCTGCGTAGAGCCTCTCTTACTGTTACATGAGGCATTGCTTACTTTCCATGATATTTTGGGGGCGGAAGGCAGTTTTCTACCCCACACAATGATTCACAGCTGAAAGAAACACAAAGCCACAAGCTCATGGGCTAAGTTTAGTCTGTTGTTTAGTTTGCTGCGTGCATCTCATGAGACCACTTTCATGCAATTTGTATTAACATTCATCCTTCATTAAGACAGCATTGTGGCTTTTTGCATAATATAAGGTTATGCCAGATGATGTTAGGAATAGGCTGCAGGAACTAGAATCATCCCACCTAGCCATAGGTACTCAGATGAGGTGGCTCTCTTAGGGGCTCAGAGGAAAGAAGCATTTATGCTTTGAGAGGGTGACAGTTTTGGGCCCTGCAGAGGGACAGCTGGGTCTCCATTGTCAGTGGGGACAGAGAAGGGTGATCAGGCTCCTAACCTAGGCTCCTGGGTGATGAATCAGAAGTTGCACTCAGTGAACTTGAGCTGAGATCTCTAATAAAACAGATGTCCCTCTCTGTCACTTCAGCCATGGGCTCTCAGAGGGGAAGTCAGAGAGGTGGCTGGGCCTCACTGGCTAGCATGGGACTCGTGCAGAAGCGTGTGCCTCTATTGTTTCCTCCAAGGGGATTAGGACAAAGTGTTGGCTCTGCTGCTGTTGCTGGCCCAATGTTTGGGGCCAGGCTCTTCAGCTTAGCTGGAATCTCTCAGCCTTTTGCATCCGCAAGACCTGAATAGTTCAGCTCCTGCAGACAGTTTGTATGGGCTCATTGCTGCATCTCAGTCTGCCCCCAGAGGCCATGAGCAGGAGGATGACCACTGTCTTTGGTAGCTCAGTATTTGCTTGTGGTGACTCCTGTTACAGACTGGCTCACTTGGAGGAAATTTCCTTGGAAGTGACTTTGACAGAAAAAGATCGATAATTCTGTGCTTCAAGCTCACAATTTGCTGGTGACTTTTCAATGTATTTTACGAAGAGAGTATAAAGGACAGTGGCATCATTGATGGGATGCACATAGGAGCACAGGGCAGGAAAGGAGGTATTCAGCCATTGGATCCCATCAGGTGCTATCATAGGGAAAGCGTGGTATTTAGATATTTTTGATATTTTGGATATACTTTGGATATTTTGCCAGTGCTAGTTTTACTGCACTGCTTTCCATATTTAATGTGGCAAAATGAGGCTGTCTCTTTAGGAGTGCCTCTGTAGGAAAGATACTTCCTGTGTGCCTAGAAACTGCCCACCTCTGCTTGGGTAGGATCTGAATGGGTAAGTCTAGAAATGAAGGTTTTGCTTGGAAATGGGGCACATCTTAGGCATTGCCAAGGAGCTCTGTAGTATTCAGGGCTGACTCTCCAGTCTGAGCCTTGACTGGTTCAGTTATGTCCGTAAGTGTCCATTCAGTGGATGTTTACTCTAATATAAAGTGAATTTGCATCTCATTTCCAATTTTTTTTTTTCCAGTGCTACTGTCTGTTACATTCTCCTGAGACATTTACATGACCTCTAAACTGATGCAACCTCTCTTTTCGAGGTAAGGCCTTGCTGCGTTTCACAAGTAGGGCAGCACTCTACCAGGGGTTAAGGACATGTGATTTGATCAAAGGTTTTATCCCATGGTGTGAAAATACTGCTTTCCTGCTCCTGCCCCAGGAGCGTAGCATGGGCACTGCTTGCTCCCTGCACTCGGGTTTCAAACTGGTAGTCGGGGGGGAAGAAAAAGTGCAGGTAGCAAAACCCACTAAAGCAGCGGAAGAGCAACAGGTAATGAGAGGGGAAGCACATTTGCTTTGCAAAGTCTTGAAAGATCTTTGGATGCCAGAAGAGGTGGCTCAGGAGGCAAAAAGGTCCTGAAAGGCAGACAGTGAGGTCCAGCCCCATGGAGCACCTCAGGCTCCGGACGAAGCCCTTCATTACCACCTCCTCGTTGACATCTTCCTCTTCTTCCTCTTCCCAAGGCAGCTGACACAAAGTAAGTTGAAGGGACAGCGTTTTTCCACAGATGCTGCTATGCTGACTGCTTAATTTAGCAGCCGCTTTGGCAATTCCTCAGTGCCCAAAGCTGTCGAAAGAAGCCTCTGTGCGGTGAGGGGAAAAAATAAACAAGTCAAAGGCTTCGTTAGGGAACGAGTCCATCAGTCGCGGCTAGGGGTGAAAGATGAAGCCCTTTGCTTTCCTGGAGCTTTGTAGCAGGTTTTCCTGTCTTGTATCCTTTGCATTTGCCTCACCTTGGAGTTGTTGCTGTTGACCCTGGTGTAGCTGCCACACAAGCATAAATTGGATGAGAGCTAATTAACTGTCAAAACCCAGGGCAAAAGACAATAAACCCCTGCTTCACCTCCTGGTGGGTTTTAGTCTTTTCTCTTTGATGTGACAGCTTGTCCTCCATTCCTTTTGCAAACAACTCACCATTGCAGAGGAAACACAATACAGCAAGGCAATCACTTATCACCAGTGACAGCAAATAAACATGAAAAATGGGCTTTGAAATACTAAAGGACAATGATCAGAAAGGTTTCTTCTTTCATCCTAAATCATGATGTTTAGAACTCAGCTGTAGTGTTATAACTTATTTATAAGTGTCTTAGCTTATTAGGAAATACATGTTTTTATATAAAGATAAATAATGTTTTTAATCAGATGATAAATGTACATGTTCTGCATGGGGAGGGGGGAATGGGGAGAAACCAACCCAGACTCAGCCTAATATCCTCATATTTATGGGGAGGCACCTAACCAATGAAAATATTGCAAAGTGACATTTGCTCCAAGGCATGTGTAAAACAAACATGTTTATATTGCAGGAAAGCCAATAAAAATTTCTGATGGAACAATTTTCTGTCAGAAAATGCAGTTTCATCAAAATCAGAATGTCTTACTGAGAGGTGTCAATCACACAGATATTTTCAACTGAGGAACTTTTTTGTTTTGCTTTGGTAAGGTAAAATCCTTGTTTCCCTGTTTGTTTGGGTTCTTCACATAAAATATTGATATACTTTAGAAGGATTTAATTTGTTACATTGCTTTGACATTCTCAAAACAAAATGTTTAAATGTATCAATACGGATGGGTTCAAAACTGGATTTTTTTGGATTGTCACTTTATGAAAAATTTTAATTTTTTTTTTTGGTTCTGATTCAGTGTAAGAACATGCCAAAATGTCAGTTTCTCATATGACAGAAATTCTGTTTTTCACTCAACTCCAATTATAGCAATTAAATTTTGAAACTCAAAGAAGCAGAGAGAAACAGGAGGCAGGAAAAAGATGTGTTAAAATCACCTTTTCCCCCCTCCCCCCCCCCCCCTAGACACATGAA
>NW_009232970.1:32261-47029 GCF_000690835.1 Fulmarus glacialis
GACACATGAATCAGCTTTGGTAAACTCAACATTTTCCAATGTTGTTATTGGAATTGGAATATTGGTATATTATTATTTCCATGCTATTGTAGGCACATTCCTAGCCGGGCCCTGTGGGGATGTATTTCTTCTGGGAAAGCTCAGTCCCTATACCTGAAAGCTGGATGCAACCTCCTCGTCCCACCAAAGCAGGTGGTTTTTTTTTTTTTAATAGATTCTCATTTGTGCTGCTCTTGAGGGTCTTTTGGGTCATTTTGCTGACTGAGTGTTTAGAAGTAATGGAAGCTGCTGTTCTCTGCAGGCTCTGGAGTATCCTGCTGACTTGGGCGACTGTATTATGGAGTTTCATGGTCCTCTGTACAGTAAAGCAGCTGTGCAGAGCTGCTCACGACAGCTCCAGAACCAGGAGGGCTGTGAAGGCAGCAGAAGGCTGCTGTACCTAAAATGAACACCCACCCCCCCCAAACCAGCAGTAATGGTGCATCTGCTGTGTTAGCAGTTTTTATTTAAAAACAACTCCCAAGTTTTCCACATACTATTTAACAGTGTGAGCATGCTGTGTGTGATTTTTCTTTTCAAAGAAGTTGTAACACACTTTGAAGCAGTCTGTGAAGCAGCAGTTATAGGCACATATAGGTTTGGTTTATCTTGCTCTGACATTAATAGGTGTAATAGCTTTGGAAGGCTTTTTTTAAATATAAAACTTTACCTTTTTGTAAACACACAGGCAAAATGGAAATGCAGAAAAAGCCGGGTTGGAAACAAAATTACAATATTGCCTCAGCATCCCCTTGCCACTGCACACGCTTCTGGGTTATTGCACAGTTTTGAGGTTAGGGCAGCCTGGCTTAGAAAGTGTTTAAGGGGGAATTAAATCATGCTGGAAATGAGGCTTTTGACAAATAAGATGAACACAGATTTACTCCATATAGGATGATTTTGGTATTTGAAAATAAATTCTGTGCAACGAAGGCATTCTCTTACTTAATTGCAGGGTTTTGACAGGTTTTACTCCAAGAAGAAAATAATGTCACCAATTGTTGCAAGCCATCCTGTACAGGAACTTGTTCCTAGTCTCCTTTTCCACACTATTTCGTATTATACTGTAGTAAATTTGGGGCAGCTCTACTGAGTTCACTGGGAAGTGACTTTTTGATTTTACACAGGTGGAATTAAAAAGTGATTTGGCCTGTTGCGTTTGGATTTGTGGCTGTGTGTTAAAACTGCTTGCTAATCTGAACTACCAGAAATGGGAGCCCAAACTAGGTAATGACATTGAGGAAGTGATAAGATGAGGGAGAGAGAAAGATGCTTCTTGAAAATGTATCAGTATATCCCAGGCTTTCCAATCCCTATGTCATCATCATCAGTGCTGCTGAAAGGTGTTGCTGGAGGACCCGTCCAGCCCTGCCAACGTACCAAATGTGGAACTGATGTAATGTTGGTATGGGTGTAAAGCAAGTTCCTAACGTAACTGTGTGGTACCATTTCCATCTCTTCAGCAATAGATTTGTTACTACTAAGTAGTAGCAATTGAGCTGTAGCTAATATTTAGGTCTGTTAGGGCTATCAGACTCGTGTGTGTTTCGCTATAACAAACCCTTAATAGTATGTAGATGTTTGCATATGTGCATAAGCAAGGTGGTTCCTTGTATGACCTTTGGGACTTGTATGAAGTTTTTGGCCATCTTGACATCATGCAACCCATTGCACTGTCCTTCTGCACTTCATAAAAGGTTCTGGTTTGGTTTTGGTTTCGGGGTTTGTTTTGCTTTTGGGGGAGGGGGGGCGGAAGACAGTATTTCACTGTGGTGAAAGAAGGAGGGGGAAACTGTGCCTACATGGGTCTTCAGATGTGATTTTGTTTGGCTTCTGTGTGGCTTTCAGATGGTTTGGGAAAATGAACTGGGATTGCAAATGGTTCACAGTATGGTAAACTGGCTTGCTGGGAGCCCCTTCTGAAATAAGCCCTCCAGCCTGGAACAGCTTCATATGGAGTATGTGTTCAAGTAAGGGGAAATAATCCTGCAACAGCGAAAAGCTCTGCAGCTTTTGCACTGTCTTGTAAGGAACAGGGTCGTTATGGTGCTGCGAGAAACTTGGGCATTGATGGTGGGAGGTGTTGGGGTCGGTGGGGTGTGCAGGCTGCTTGATAAGCCTTGAAGGCTGAAGTCCTGTTTCAGGGAACTGCACTTGTTAGAAATCAGGCTTGTCCAAATTTTATTGGCTCTGTTGGCTCCTTCAGGGTGACTTTTGGTAGCACACAGCTATTAAATGCAGAGAGTGACTCTGACTCCCAAGCAGAAGAGAGTGACGAGAAGGCACGGTAGCAGACTGTGAGGGCAAAGACGTGCCTCGGTAAAAGATTCCTTTAGCTGAATTGGAGTTGTGTTAAGTTCTTCCCTGAGGGCAAATACTTGATTTTATTTATGGCTCCTGAGTTGGAAGAAAGCCTTCATTTTCGAAAGGTTTCAGAATTATTTCTCTTCTCTCTCCCACTTGTTTTATTTAACTAGCTGTGACACTGAGTATCGTTTCATATGATGAAAACACTCTGTTATAGAAATCAGAAAAGAAATCAACCTCATAATAAACTAAACTATCCTCCTGTTTCTTGGTTTCCAAATCAAGTAGCTGTGGAAATGTTTATACCTCAGGCCTTTTAAAATTCCCAGCACTCCCGTATTCCCCTCTACATAGACCCTATGTTAGACCCAAGGCTTTTTAAAGACACTTATTTTCTGAAGATAACCAAAGAGATTTTTGTGCCTAAAGCCTTCACCCTCCAACACTGCTTACAACTTCAATAATGGGATAACCATGACAGGTAAAATTCCCCAGTACGACTAACATTGGGAGGGGCTCTCATCTTAAACAAGTAAGGAGAAATGCTGCTTTTTTCCAGTTAATGCTGACAAATGTTTGGCACTGTTCCTTGTCATGCAGGAGCTGGTATATGATGCTGGCTGCAGTAGGCTGTAAGTGATACTTCATGCTTTAACACAAGCTAGAAACCAGCATGCTCCTTATCTCCCTCTGCCCAAAAAGTCTGTATTGGTGCTACTGGGTTGTGTAAGGACTTGACCTTCCTCTTATTAAAATCAAATGTTGACTAGAGGGTAAAGAATACCAAGCCCTTACACTCCTCCGTTATAGGCACCTTGGGTACCAAGGCGATGTCAGGAATCACAAGGTATTGTCCACAGTGATTTGCACCTGCTGTCCAGCTGGAAGAAATGGGGTTATTTGTTTTTTTAGATAACTGAGGCTGTTTAAGGCACTGCAGGTTAGGCTCTGAAGCCAGCATTACTGCTGCAGATCCAACACCCTGTCATTGCCATGTGCTCTGCTGTGTCTCTTCATGCTGCCATCTTCTTTGGCTGCTGAGGGGCTCCTCTTTCAAACGCTGACTTCTGCCTTTGTGTGTGCTAATCCTAACTGAGCATGAGGACCAGACAAGATAATGGTGATAAATAACATTGTAAATAGGAAAAATTGAAGTAGCTGTGTGTTGCTGTTAAAATGGGCTGAAAAAGGGAGTGGGACTCCTTTGGGGCACTTAGATGACCTGATAGTCAAGTGCATCTGACAAAACCAAGCAGGGGAAGTCTCCTGTTCCTCACAGCTCCTGGGGGTTTGCATCTGGTTTGCTCTTGGCTTTGCTTCAACTCAGGGCCTGCATGCCCCTGCCAGGCAGCTCCTGTTTTTGCTCCACATGGGAAGCACAGGTCCTCCTGTATTATTTCTTGTGCCACCCTGCCATCCCAGCCCTGTGCTCTTGCATTCAGCTTGGTTGTATGCACATCAAGCAATGTTTGAGCTGCAGACTGATGTTAATCGTTCAGTTGAACTGAGTTAAGACCTTGCCTTTGATGTCCTAGTGCAGCATGCTCTATCAAGGTGGGGTGGCCCATTTAACTGTTTCTAGCCCTGATGAAATGCAGAAAACTTAAATCTGCCCCTTCCTTCCCCTGCCAGGTCCCATTTCCCCACTGACCCTCCTGTTGTTTCCTATTGAGAGCAAATACGTAGGATAACCATGTCCTTTGTTAACGATATCTACCTTCGCATTGCACAGTGAGAGTCATGTCTGTACTTAGAAATGCAAGCAGAAAGCTTCAAATGGGCATAATATAGATGAGGGCAGAGCTAGAGAAATCTTGGTTTGCATTCTTCCCTCCCCACTCACCAGCATCAGTAATATGGGGAGCCCAAGAGAGTGAGCTGCAGGGCAGGTTTTGCTTTTCCTCCTCTCTCTAAAGCAGCTTTTAGAGTCCAGGGGGGCATTCTCAAGACACTGATTTGTGCTCGGTTTTGCCAGATCTCCTCAAATGGCTTCACCGACCTAAGCCTGCTTTGTATGTCTGCTATCGGCACAGCCAGAATCCAGGAATGTTGGTTCACTTTGATAGCATTCGGCCTGCTTGGTCTCCCCTTCAGACTACTGCCCTTTCTGAGCGCTGCAGGAGGTCACTGCAGTGCGGGGCTGGAGGGGGCTGATGATCCGGCATGTTGTGTGGAGCGGGCTGCAGAGGTCGAGCAATGAACTGATGAGTACAGTATGGACCAGTGATTTGGGGTCTATGCTCTGCACGATAACATACCCGTAACAGAGCAGCACACCAGTCTGATTAGCCGGTGGCTTCCCTAATTACTTCTGTTCAAGATTCCTCTCACTCTTTGGGAAATGATTCTTTTTGTCTCTGTTCATCTCTGAACCAGCCTTTGTGGCTGTCTAAGGTTTAGCTTTCTGCACCATTTATTTGTTGTCTGTTCCCACTTAAATTGCCAGTCTTGATGCCATATGGCTCACTTAATAGATAAATAAGCCGGTGTATGTGGTGTAAATATTTCCTTACAAGTTAGATTGCAAATGAGGAAGTTGTTATTTCATCGGAAGAAATTGAGTTTTTAAAGTGAGATTAACAAAAAAAAGCCTAGTTGAATACTGCTCTAAAGGACTTCAGCTTTTGAATGCCTGATACATCCTTTTTTTTTTTTTTTTAAATATACTGACTAGATTTTTAATTACTGTAGCAATGTTTAAACCTGCCCTTTGGTAAGACACTCTAAGATCTATTGGGATGTTATAAATGGCAACAAAAGACCCAGCTCTTTTTTCAGGCGGTGGATGTAGCATAAAAAATGTCAGGTTTAAGAGTACTAAGATTATGTGATAGAAATGGCATAATGGAAAATTCTAGGCAACTTGCAGTGTATTTACTGCTGGACAACCTAATACCCTCAGTTCAAAGCTTAAAAAAGCCGCAAAGGCTAAAACAACAACAACCCCTCTCTCCCATGAATGTGCTCTGGGAACAGCATGTAGCTTATTAAATTATTACAGATACTATAAAAGGATGTATCTCAAAGCTCATCTCTCAGATGTACTTGCCCGTATGTGTACATTGAGTTAACTTGCTGGCAGCTTTGCCAAGCAATGCATGTGGGGAGGAAAGGAGTGTTCTTTTATTTACTGCCCTTAAAACACTTTGAGGATAACTTGGCCCTATCCGTTTCTTGAACCCTGCCCTTTCCACAGACTGCTTTAACCTGACTCTGGAAACAGTTGTGAGAACAGAGGTGTTTAGCTGGTGCTAAGGAGTCAATGGGGGAAGAAAAATTTAAGGAGGGGACGGATGGGTTAAAAATTTGTCCTCTTTGCAGAAATCTGGAGTAAGACTTGGTTGGTCAAGATTCAGGTCAGATACATGAACGTATTTCAATGTTGTTTTAAAAACATGTATTTAATGCTCTGCCATCTTCCAGAGCTTAGTGTTAAATGGCTTTTTTGTTTTGTTTAAGAAAAGTTCCCAGCTATTCAGGACTGAGCACAACTTCGATGTGGTCTCGCAGTACTACTGGGCAGGCAGTGACGGTGAGTAGGGGGTACTGTGGCAGTGCCTCCCAAGAGACCGAAATCGCAGGGCTTCCCCCCAGAACACAGCCCTGCATTGCAGAGAGGGAAGGTGAGGGAAGTAATATTCAGACCAATCAAAGAGAAGATCAAAGTTGAGCTATCTGTGAAACATGATGTAGCCTTAGGCGAGTTGCTAACACCTCAGTGCATGTAGGTTGTGCTCAGAAAAACTCTTATCTAATAGAAGAAATTGTTCCTGGCACTGCGTGGTAATGGTCTTGTAAGGGCGATGCTGGAGCACACAAATATGAGGAGCATCTGTTGAGAGTCCAACTCTTGTGCATTAGGTGCCCTTGAAATTTAGGCTTCTAGTTCAACTATTGGCTTCTGAAGATAAACCCTCTGGCTGAGGCAGGCAGAGAATATTTCCAGGGAGAAGTGGCTGAAACAGCAAAGCTGCAAGTAGTTTGGTCTAGTCTGCCTTTGAGAAGCCAAATGATGTCTGCCTGGCCTGCTGCAAAAACCCACTTGGAGTTTGCTCTTGGAAGCAACAGTAACTCTCTGTTTGAGGGAGATGCAGCCACACGCTGCTGGGGTGGACTATTAAGGCATGGTTTTATCTTGTTTGAACGGGACATGCAGCTGTTTTGGGTTTCTTGGGATTTAGCCGCGCAGGATTTTGCCACTTAGTGTGAGCAGTAAGTGCTGGGAAATGGGGATCTTGGCAGGTGGCTGGGGCTGTGTTTGCAGCTGAGTTACTGACCTCATACTGTCTTTGCCCTGTCTGGCATTGAACAGGCTGAAATTAGTGCCAGTTTTATCATCTTTTGTTCCTTCCCTTGGGCACACACAGCTTCCAAGCACTGCTGGTACAAGTAATGCTGGGTTTTGAAAGCAAACGCCCCAGAGGCTGTGCTTGCTGGCAGGGAGCCGGCTTCCCTGTCGGGGCTGGTGAGCCAGGACTACCCGGCATAGCTCTGCGGTCCCTGCACCAGCTGGGAACGTGCACTCCTGACACCAAATTCCTGGCCTTGTTTCAGTTTCAGAGTTAAAAGCGCAGCGGTGGGGAGGAAGAGTCCACTTCGACCCGCCATCGGTCACAAGGGAGAGTCGGGTTCCCAAGAGGATCCCTGTCACCTGGTGGCAAAGAGAGCGAGTATATATCTTGTCAGAAATCCTGACATTGTGTTTCTTCCAGACTGGCTGCCTTTTCTCCTCCCAAAGCCTGAAGATGTTTGAGTAACAACCTGGTATGCCATGTCAACTGCAATATTTCACTGTTGCCATTGGTGTGGCATGCAAGGCTGGTTGAATACCTTCTCTCTAAACTTTTGCGTCTCTGAAATTTTCTCTTTCTCTAACAATCTGATTTACTTTGCCACCAGGGATTTCCCCGTATCATTTTGCAATAATTTTCGACACTAAAAGCAATGTTTGCAAAATGTTTGTCCAATCCCCACAGAGCTCAGTGGCTATTCCACAGCATCTCCTGTAACCTGGAGTGTCGGTGGAGCTCCCACTGCGGTGTTTGCAACTCAGAGGGTCTCCAGGTTGGATGAAGAGTGTAAAGAAATGAATACTTTTGTGCTCAGTGTCATATGTGCTCGGAATGATCTTCTGGCAGAAATTTAATTTTGTTTCCAGTAATTTGAGGTTATAGATAGGATTACATCTCCCAGTCAGAGTGAGACATTAATCAAGAAATAGGCCTCTTAATCCTCCTTTCAATTTTAATGAAATGCTGTAAAAATGCCTTTCACCGGGGGATGTCAAGTATCAGTTGTGCTTTGATTAACATGCTTTTGTGACAAGTTTACTGTTGTACCATGTACCAAGTTATTCAGCAACCTAATTTAAACTGCCTGTCAGGAGAAAACAGTACAAAGACAGCGTTATTTTCTCATTGGAGTTGCAATAACAGACTTGTGTATCTACAAACATTTTTTTTTTAAATGCTGGTTACTCTGCACCCGTTGTGACATTTTTAACCTTCAGAATAAATGGCAAAGGCTGGATGTGACACAAATCACACTGTCCCCTGAATGGCAATTAGGAAAGAGATAAGAAATCGGAAATGTTTTTGCAGCTGATATAAGTTAAGCACTTGCCTTTCTCACAGCAAAATGGAATTTGGACCAACTCTGCTGGAGTATAATGGGTGTAAATCTGGGACAATTGAGAGGAGCATTGGGCCCTGAGTCTGTAATCCTCTCTTCTTTTTTCCTCTTCCTCTTCTGAAGTCAAAACACATTTTCAATGGAGGCTTTGTGGTTTGAGTTGCATTTGGCTTCTTATCTGCTCAGTTCTTTCTAATGTGGCTTGATTATATTAGATATGAACTTCCTTGTGGCTGGAAGCCAACACCAGACAGACTATTCTCTCTTCTAGTTGCTGAAACCTGACAGGGGAATGCCAAGCCTTTTCACGGGAGTTGGTTTATTTTTAGAGAGGTTATTTTTCATCCCTCTTTAAAAATTGACCTCACGAAAAATAATGACTCCAGATCATCTCAAAGCATAATATAGCTGGAGTCTGGAGTCTTCCATGCAAATGCAGCCTCTTCCAGCTAATGTGGCACAAAACCCCACAGGCTGCACTCACCAACCTGACACCCACCAAGTTTTAACAGCTCAGTTAACTGAGACAAGTTTTCTATGTGAGTGGGTGCAATTGCACTCTCAAGCCTTGGAATATGGATTAAAAGCTTCACAGTGCACTGTCTTGTATGTCAGCTGCTCTGTGGACAGAAGAAATCAATTACAAGATGGTCCTCCCCTTTGCAAAGTTTATAAGTGACCTCTCAATCTAATTTTGATGACCAGTTGTCCCCAGAAGCCTGTGGCACCACATGCCTTGCTTGGCTTGCTGGAAGGAAGGGCTGGTGGGGTTGCAGCATCTGGAAGCATGGGCTGGCAGGTCTTGCAGGCAGGCTCTGTAGAAGTGGCCAGTCCTCTCTGAACAGGGGTGTTTTCCTCTGTGGGGAAAGGACATCTCGCTGGGGTACACCTGGGTCTCCCTTCAGCAGGGTCGCTTCGCTGCTGGCCAACGAGGGTTTTGCAGGAAGGAAGGCTGTGGCATGTTCTTGCCTGTCACGTTTCCCATGGCACTGTGACCTGCTCAGGTCCCCAACCTCCAACTCCCTCTGCTAATCTGCCAGGGTGCTCTATACATCGTGGTGACCTGAGAGGATGTTCAGAAGCCATTTGTAACATCTTAATGACCATATTAACACCTCTAATTGTAAATGACGGGGCAATTAGTCTCAGCATAGCAGCTCGAACAATTATGTTTGCCCTACTAAAGTGACAGAATATTCATTAATGTAATAAGAGAAAAACCAATCGTCTCCTTGGGATTTGTCCCTCTGAGGAGAGTGGCCTGGCTGTTTGTCTGCTTTCAGTTTCTTTAAAAAAATGCAAGTTTGGGTGCAACACTTGCCAGAAATGCTCAGCTGTCAAACCTATTTATTCCATGAAACACACTTATGACAAGTGTGTGTCTACTCTGCCTCTGACTTGATTCACAGGCAAGAAGTCTAAGAGTGAGAAAGTGACTCAACCTCTATTTTCTACCAGGCCAAAGAGTCTTGGAGCCTCTTAGCTGAGTCCAAAAATAAGGCGAGGGAACACACTGAGGTAACCAAGGTGCATATATTTAGGGTCAGAAACTGCGCTGGAAGTTGTGCCAGGTCTGAAAGCTTGTTAGTATTTATACTGCTTTTGTGCTTGAGGCCTCATCTAAAAGCAGAGTTGCTTTTCTGGAGGAGACACTGTTTCAGTAGAGCCAATCCCAGCTTTGAAGACTTTGCTGTCTTCACCAAGACAGCCAAAACCTGAGGCAGCAGAGAGAATGAGGGGACCTATACTTGATGGCATGTTACATTTCTGGCTTTCTCCATTAGATTTCACTGCTATTTGGCAAGTAAAAGGACATGCAGTTTGATTTTAGCTATGAGACAATGTTATTCTCTTCAGTGGAAGCTGCAAAATAGTGGGTCTGCCTTCAGTCACTGGCAAGAATTGGGTTTGAAACCCTGAAACTAGCTTTCTTTAACATGTTGGTTTGGCTACCTGCTGACTTTCTGTCTCTTTCCCAGTTGACACGGAACAGGTAGTAATTTTCCAGGGGTGTCTCACCTGGTATTTCCATCACAGATCTGAGAGACCCCATGGGATCTCTTTGGAGTTGGGGGTTTGCTCAAGATATCGCGGTGGGACTTTGGGTGAAGAGCAGCCCGAAAGGCAGCCTCGTTTACCCAACCATCTTTGTGTGGTATTGCTATCAAACAACTCGCATGGTGAAGCTAGGATCTTTTTAAACAAGCTTTTACAAGCTTTGTTTTTAATGTCTTAACCAATGAACATCCTGGTACCTTGAATGAGGTGGCACTGGATTTTTTTTTTCTTTTTTAATAAATGCATCTGAGTTCTGACTAGTGAGGTTGTCATTGTTTCAAAAATAGCTTCACTCCTAAGTGAAAGCTGTCATTGCAGATGTGTTTTAGCTCAGTGGAAACATCAGGACTGCGTTTGGGACTGCAGGATCATGACATCTTTCTAAGCACAGTGGGAGACAGATGGGTGAGCTGCCAACTTGATGCAAAAACAATAAGAACAAATGAGCTTTTTAAAAATAGAACAATTGCATTTGGAAAGAGGGCTGGAGGGGGGTGAAGTTGAGAAGGAAATAATTCTCCCATGATCCTATCCTGGTTTTTATATTAAAGAAAACATGTTGCAACATTGTCTTCGTTAGCAATGAAGTGACAAACTGGAGCGCTTCCAAAATGGCTGGCTCCAAACTGCTTTCATATTGACCCGAAATGTCAGCTGCTATTATGTTCTGCTGACCACTGATTGCTTCCAGAGTAGCATTTTCTTCTGTGAAATGAAAGAAGTTTCATCTCAGTGATCTCAGTGTCTCCTGGTGTTTGTGAAGTATGATAGTCATGGGAAATGATAGCACCTTTATTTCAAACCACTTCTCAGTTCAAGTGAAACGAATTGTTAATCTTGAAGTTATTTATACTGTGAGAATGTGTTTTGTGCAAGAACATTGTATTTGCTCATCTAGAAGATCCTCCACTTCACCTTCTTATAGCCAGCAAACCAAGGTGGTAAGTACCTCTAATTTATTTCTCTTCCTTCACACACATGTACAGAGTTGGGCTTTGACATAGCAACACTTATATCATGCTCCGCAGGCAAACTTCTAATTTTTTTCTATGGAGCTGTGCAAAAACCATAAATATGGAGAAATGGTACTTCTGGTAGCTATAGTTGAAGTTCTGTGATCAGGTCTCTAATGATATGATGGAAAGTGTGTTTTGTTTAATTTTTTAATCCTCTTTACAAGACAGGAGAATGTTCAGGTAATATTTTATTTCACATAATGCAGGCTTAATGTTACGTTAAAACGTTATGAAAACCTCTTGGTCTTTAATTGTCAGGGAAATGAACTAGGTGATCTGTAAGGTCTTTTCAATCTTTCTCTTCTGTGTAATATAATTTATTCATATTCCTATACTCTGTTTTTCTGTAGTTATCACTTAAAAAGGACTCTTCCAAGCAGAAGTGAAGGAAGTACATCTATCTTTTTGGAAAAGATAAACAGGTCTGTTATCTGCTAAAGACCAGAATGAAACATACTGACCAAATAAACCTACTGGAAATACTCTTGTAAAGTAACAGTAACTAAATGACCTGTAAAATGTAGGAAAACTCTTAGGGTGTTTTTTCAGAGACAGATATTTCTCCTGCTGGAAAAATCCCAACTCTTGGATTGGGCAGAATTTGATTGCCTTACTTGGTTTCTGTGATAATTGGGCTCCAAGAGGAAAAGTGTTTGAAAGCGGTGGAAGTGTGCAACCTTGGTAAGGTATTACTTAGGCAAAGGAGAAACTAGCCCTTACATCTCTACTAATCAGTACCCCTGGGTTTTTTTTCCCATGTCTTTTCTGACAACTTTTCTTCTAAGGGAGTGACCATGAACTAAGTACAGCCAGGTCAGTCTGCAGGCTTTCCCAGTATCTAGGTGGCACTATAGATGGACTCTGAGGAGATGGCCTTGGGCCACTGCCAGTACCTGTTCATGTACTGTTTTCCTCCTTCTTGCTAAGGTTCTACTCAACAGTTGTATTTCCTTCATTTGTGAAAGAACTAGAAACAATGAGTTTCCTAAAAGGAGAAAGAAGAGTGTAAAGTAGAACGGTCATATTTTCATAAGAGGCTTTGACTTTCCTCTATTTTGCGTGTCTTAAGAACTAAAAGATGAAACTGCAGCACGGTGGCTACTATTTTGTACAGTGAAGTCTCTGACAGTTTTGTGCATTCAGACCCATGAAGTCTCTGACAGTTTTGTGCATTCAGACCCATTCTCTCTTCCTCTATTACCTCCCAACTAAAATTAAACTCAGCTTGTGGAAGGACCAAAAGCCTTTATGGGTATCAGGCTATTGCTTTTTTTTTTTTTTTTTTTTTTTAGAGAGAGCTAGCTCCATTTTATCCAATCAATTATTAAGAAGAAAATAAAAATCACTTGTTATTTTCTGCAGCATTTCTATCTGTTCCTAAAGGAATGCTGAAGTATCCCAAATAAAGATAAAACCAGCTCTTCACTGGAGGAGTAGATGAAGAGTTGAATATTGGCAGAACAAGAAAAAAATGTTTCATACTTGCTGTGCTTGGTATTTCTGAATGCTGAGTGGGGATTAAGTAAATAGTTGAGGTGAACTCTTTAAAGATGAAATCCGTAACATGAAACACAAAAGCAGATAGTCCCCTAACAGTTGTGACAGCGATCTGTATGGAGAAAATAAACAATGCCTCAACGACGAGGAGGTTTCAGCAGAAGGACAGCCGTTCAAAGGGTCTTGTGACTGGGACACCCAAACAACAACTTGGGATGTTCTACTTGCATACAGACAATGAGTTATGTGACTTGATTAATGGCAGTTTCAATGCCTGAATTTGTCACCTTTCCCGAGCACTCGAATGACTGTCATTGCATTTATTAAGAGAGGCAGCCGTGACCCGGGACCCGTGCAGACAGCCTGGCTTTCAGGCAGGGTGCAGTGCCATCTGCGCACCCAGCCCGGGTCCCCGCCTGGCTTCCCCGTCTGACTGCTGTCCGCAGCCACAGCGGAGGCTGAATTCCCCGTTCTGATTAATGCTGGGAAAGATGCTTTTGGCAGCTGGCTTCCCAGTCCTGAGCAGAGAGGGATCTGAGCCCCATTTCCTAACTGGAAGATGGTATATCCTTATAAACTATAAAGCCTTTTTATTTCCTACATGGTGCATATATTAGTCAGCTAAGCAAATTCTTCCTTCTCCCAAGCTTTCCTATCCCTAGCAGTTCTCTGTTCAATTTTAGCCATAACTTTTGATGATTGCTCTCTTCAGGTCTGGGAGCCCATCTATACCACATCCCAGAATTATGTTCTTCCTAATGCAAACAAACCAAATGATTAACGGCTGTCCCTAGTATGAGTCAGGCAACCTCCCTCGTCTTGGGGAGAGCCTGGGATCCTGCTCTGTGCTTGCAAAGCAAATGGTTTGGATTGGGACTTTCATTATTTGTAATGTTACCTTGGGGGCCTCCTGTAATACCAGATACTGTAACAGATTGTTGCAGCTTCAAGCTATTTGGGATAGTCAGGGAAAAGATAGAGAATTTTTAGAGGTCGTCTTCATTTTTTCACTTAATTTTTCCCTGGCAGTGGGTTAAAGATGCACCTATATTAGTACTAATACTATTTTGGGTCAGAAGCAGCGTTTGAGTTTTTTTTAATTTCAAATCACTTTATTGGAATGAAATGGGTGCAGCTTTTCTTGTCACTTGCCAAGCTAGGATGGCAGAGAAGGCTCGGCTATTTTTCTCCACTCTGCTGAGAAGAAATCTGTTTCAGGCAGCTGCTGCTTTTATTATTGTAATAATCCGTAGAGAGTGCAAATAGAACGGCACTGGGGGCTGGATCCTGTGTGCCGGGTTTCAGGAGATGTCGTGCTCTTGACTGTAAAGGGAGTGTGGAGGAGTAGCTGCAGCAAGAGCAACAGCGTGAAGGGCTGTGCAGAGCGAGCTGGGAGAGCGCCTAGGTGAGACGCTTCCCAAGATGAAGGAGCTCCTGATGAATGAAGCCATGACTAACTGGTGGCCTTTGGAGAAGGAGATTGGTGCTTCCAAAGGATCTCAGAATAGCTTTGTTTACAAAACTTGCAAATAATTGAAATATTAGCAGCGCGATTGAGTCATAGAGAGATGAAATGATTTTACAGCTGCTGTCGTGATTTTTGGGAATCCGTAGGGGTCTGCCCGTCAGGAATTTCATTCCTAACAGTCGAAATAGCAACTCTTACTACGAGCCAGGGCTCACACTTAGCAGAAGGCAATTAGGGCGTTGGTGGCTTTAGTAACCGTGAGTCAGTGCAACAGCAGAAGTAGACCACAGGGCTCCTGCCGCAGCCCAGGTCGCTGCCCAGTGGTGAGCATGCCTGTTTTCCTGAAATCCCATGGAGCTTTGGTTGGAGTCCACCCCCTGTTTTCCTCCAGTCTGGTCACTTACAAGCTTGCTCCTTCCCTTTCAAATAGACTGAAGTCCTCCAGAGAACTCCAAAACAAACAAACAGCCCTCCCAAAGCTCTTCCCGGGAAAAGGTGGTTGCTCAGCTGCCTTTACTGATGCTCTCCTGAAATGTCTGTCCTACAAACCATGCGTGAAGGGCACCAGGAGGAACGATCCTTATCTTCTGGGCACAAGGAATGTCTGTACAGCAAAGCAAGGCTTTAGGGATGTATTTCTGCTCCCGCTTTGGTTCAAGATAGTCTGCCTTTTGTTTAAATGCAATACAGGTGAATAGATTCCCCAGGGTGAGTCTGTCCCATCCTGGGTTTTATCACAGTCTACAGAGCCA
>NW_009232970.1:47060-66938 GCF_000690835.1 Fulmarus glacialis
TTGGATCCCCTTGTTAAAATATTAGCTGCACTTCACTGAAAAGCCTAATGCTTTAAATTCTGCTGTAATGGCCTCCCACCTCCTGCAACTGTAGGGGGAAAAATTCCGGCCAAATAAAGGATCTGTAAAAAGAAACATCTCTTTTTATATGACACCCTGTTAGCCCTAATGACAGTTTTCTCTCTGTAAGCACAGTAAAGTATGGAAATATTTCTGTGCTCCATGGTGCAATTTTCTGACTGTGATTTTCGTTGATAAAAGCCTTCAGAGAATGCATTTCCCTTCCCACTTATCTGCCGTCAAAAGCTAGCAAACACATGAAAAATTCAGCTGTCACTCTAAACAAAATATACAATTACTCTGGGTTGATGTTTTAAGCAGAAATAATTTCCATGGCAAAAAACCTGCAGCTATTTTCTAAATGCTGTGATGTTTGCTTCTAGCTTTTTGCATTACGCATGTATCACCTGTTTTAGATATTTGAATGCAAAGATGAGATATCACGAGTTAAAACTTAGCACTTGCCAAATTAAATATTTGCTGGGCTGAGCCCTAAGTTCATTACTTGACTGCTATTTTGCGCCGGAGAATGAAAAATCTTTTCTAACCTGCCAAAGGCAGTTATTTTAGGAAGCTGACGAAGAAGGCAGATGTTATTCAAGTGCTTGGATAAGAAAAGGAAATAGTACATGTTAACTCTTCTGGAATAACCAGATAGATGAAAGAAAGTGGAAATGTTCCTGAAACGTGCTAATTTGTTTGGACAAATCTAAGCAGAAAGATAGGATTGAAATTTGATACTTCATCTTTCACAACTTGAAATATTAAATTGGGGTTCCTTATGTCTCATGTTGCTTGGAATGAACTTCCTTTGGGGTATCTCTGAACTTTGAAAGCACCCAAAATCCAGAACAGTGTTCCTGTGGTTTGGTTCCACTTTTTTTTTTTTTTGCATATAACTGATATTAGAGATCAAGAAGACTGTAACCTTAATGTAACTATATTTAGAAACAGAGATGGAAATTTTTCTTATTTTGTTTCAAGATAAAAATAATAGTAAAAAACAACTTATCTTGACAAAACAAACAAAACTTATTCTTTTTGACTCAAACTGAAAGATCTCTTTTCTTTTGTAAGTTGCTTAGGCTTTATTCCCCTTTCTCTCCCCACCCCAACTTTAAAAAAAAAGAAGTTTAATCTGTGTCATTCTGAAACGCAAACTCAAAACTCAGTTTAAAACTTCAAAAAGTATTTTAGCACTCCTAAACTAGAATTGTTGAGTTTGGAAGAGAAATCTCCCCCCTGCTAAAAACAGGAACACTGAAACACTTTGAAAACATGAAGAAAAAAAAATTTTTGATATTTTTACTGTCACAGAATTACAAAATCTTTGAGGTTGGAAGGGACTTCTGGAGATAATCTAGTCCACCCGCTCTGCTCAAGCAGGGTCAGCTGGAGCAGGTTGCCCGTGTCCAGTTGGGTTTTGATTGTCTCCACAAATGGAGATGTCTTCTTGTTTTTTCCTGAAAGTATTAGCTAACTTGAATGTTAATGCACTAATGGTTTTTGTCTTCTCCCAAATTCCACCTCTGCAAATTTATTGTTCTTCAAAAAGAATATGAAAAAAAATCTCCCACCTCACCATGTTACTGCCATTTGCACAAGTTTGGTTTTTGTTATTGTTGATTACGTACGTAACGTTCTCTGGAGAGAACTACAGCATCTTCTGGTTTTATACAAAGAAGTCTGATTCACCCTCCTTGTGGAAATTTTCATATTATAATTAAACTTGGCTTTAGTTCAGAGGGTCTTTACAGTGAAGATTGATATGTGCTGGTGAGGTCATGTCACCATTTAAAGTTCCTGCAATGAAAGAAAGTCCAGAATGCAGATACGTGGCATTCAGTTAAATTATGTTAATTCAGTTTGAGAAAATGAGTATTTAGCATTCCATGGTGTGTAAAGATATCATTTCACAGTGGCAGAGAAAGTCATTGACCTCCATATGCAAGCAGCATAGCTAGTTATTCTGACCTGAGCTAGTCCTGCTCTCAAAATGGCAATGGGTCCGCTGTGCCGGACTCTCACTGCTGAAAAGTTCATGGATTTCGATTCCTCTCAAGCTCAGGTCTAAGCTATAGCACCTCATCAGTTTCCAGGTCTAGTCACCCATGCCTATTCCTAGGGATAGACCATTTGCCTGCTCCTTCTCCTCAGGCCGTTGGAGCTAATTCCAGCCTTAGAGAAGTCCAATGCGTAGCAGGACTCAGCCTACAGAAGCAGGATTTTAAGCAGAGGAAAAGAGCAAGCCTCTTGGAGAGACTTCGTCAAGTCAGCTGCTCTGCTGTTCATATTTATACAGCAGTGGTGCTCAACTCTACAATTAAAATCATCTAATATGCTTGCATAAAGGTCAGGCAGCAGATGCTGCCACTAGACCTGACAGATTCACTGATAAGCTTCACTTCCAGGCAAAGCTTCTACGAAGTATCAACATTTAATATTTCCAACAACACGTGCACATACACAAGCATATATCTTAGCAGTGAGCTTATTCTTCATTTTTTAGTAGAAATGTGCACTACTAAGGCTCGACCTTTTGAAAACCATGCCACACACACTAAATAAAATGGATATTTTAAATGAGATATGTGACACAACTGTGACTAGCAATTCTTTAAGTACAGTCAAGTGTTTGTGTAGCTAACGGCAAATGAGATGTGTTCTGAAGAATGAATGGATATTGCACTAATATACAGAATGTCTTTGCATAGTAATAATGGAAGAAAAATCAAATTATTCCAGAGTCTGACTAGGCATTGAGTGGAGTTATATGAGAATGTAAATTGGAGAGAGAAAGAGCCATATCTTTGTATTCTCACCAATCTTTTATAAGTAATGAATTTGTTTAGAAAATTTAGCTAGGGAAAAGCTTTTGAGTTGGAGTCTGACAGTCCTTCAGGGTATTCGTAGAGGTTATCTCTGCAAGGCAGGTGGATGAGGAAAGAGACAAGCTTAACCCTATAAAAATAATTATGATATATTATTAGCAACTAATGGCAATCTAATGGAGTCTTTTCAGCAAAGACACTGCTGGCTGCAATTTCTCTCTGTCATATGCATAAAAAAGCAACTCTTAGTGAAACCTACATTCTGGTAATTTCTCAAACACAGTGCAGTTAGCAAGAAACTTCCTGCACTTGAAACTTCACACATTTCAGTGTACTTCCATGCTACTATTAATGGGAACACCCCACCCAGGCTGCGTGCAGCAAGGTTCAACATTTATATCAGATAAGAAATCTGTTGAGACCTCATGATCTAGCAGATCAAGCGTGTACCTGGGGTTTTTCCTTTCTTACCTAAATTTTCCCTTTCTGAGATTTATTTTTTACATGAAACAAACTGGCATGACCTTATGATCGTTTACATATCAGAACCTGTTGGATGGTTTTACTTCACAAAGGCATAAAAAGCGCTCACGATAATTGTGTCCCTACAGGCTTTGTGAAAAGAGACAGCTGGATAGAGGGCAGAGACCCTATACACACCCCCATAAAATCAACAACGGGGAAAAAAAATCACTGGAAGAATGGAATTTGAGAAACTTGGAAATGGAATGGAAATGGAATTTGCAAACAAAACACCTTACGCATGAAGTCTCACTCCACAGTCCATTCACAGTCTAAAAAGACTTAGCTATGAGAAACTGTGATCAGCAAACAAAACACCTTACGCATGAAGTCTCACTCCACAGTCCATTCACAGTCTAAAAAGACTTAGCTAATGGTTGGAGAAGAGGCAAAGGAGGGGGAGAAGAGGTCAAGGACAACATTAGCAAAAACCAGGGCACATTACATAGTCAATCAGTAATTGCTGCAATTGGAGCTCATCATCTACTTAGCACTTAATGTCTTGGCCTTTTCAGAATGAATTTTATTAATACTAATGTCTTAAGAAAACTGTAGCAGTCATTATCTTTGTTGATTCTTGTGATGTTTGAAAGTGAAGCTCTTCTCCTCTTGCTGTTCATTACTTGTCTCTACCAAATTCTTCATGTTGCCATGAGCTGTCAAACACTTAAAGCATGCCTCTGAGATCTCTGAGAAGGAGGAGTGTCAGGACTAAGCCCATATCGACTATTCCCGATCCCCTTCTTGTCCTTCAGATGTTTGGAAATGGAGCAAAAAATGCTGGAAACCATCACCTTACCAGGGATCGAGGTGGGGCCAACCAGCCTGTAGTTTCCTGGATCCTCCTCCTCGTCCTTCTTGAAGACAGGAGTGACATTTGCTTTCTTCTAGTTTGCAGGAACTTCTCCTGATCACTATGACCCTACAGAGACAATCAAGAATGGCCTTGAAATAACATCAGCCAGCTCCCTCAGCACCTCATGATCAGCTGTCATGATTTGTGTATGTCCACTTTATTTAAATGTTCCCTAACCTGAATCCAGGTGCCTCTTCCACCAAAGTAGGTCTGCCTTGCTTCAGACTCCCACTGGTCTGAGGGCCTGGGACTGCTGAAGGTCGGTCTTACCAGTAATGACTGAGAGGAAGAAGGCATTGAGCATCTTGGCCTTTTCTGTGTCGCCGGGGAGGAACTTTCAGCTACGTTCGAGTGATGGTGGCTGCTTTCTGATGAACTGTGCTGCTAAGGGTGACCCCCTGGTGCCACCAAAATTGTCCTGGAAGACTTACCAGAGGAAATGCCCCAAACACAGAGGGCTGAAAGGCTTGTTGCTTTCAGCATCCCCAGTTCCACATGCTGCATTTGTTCCACGTCTCGGGATATGGATTATCTCTGGTCTCAGGGAAGGTTTGTTATAACCCGTCATCCCTCCAGCAGAGCTCTCTCAGATGATGCTGAGAATGCCTTGCTGGCAAAGGATGGCTTTTACTCATACCCTTTTCTTTAGAAAGCAGAGTGTGAGTTTCTTGTATGAATTCTGCTGATCTTTCGCTTTTATTTCTCTTCTGTTTCTCTCTTTCCTTCCACCAGTGTCCCCAGTTAAGTGTAACAATTTGAGCTGTTCTGGGCCCTTGCAGCAGGAGTAGAAACATTTGCAATCCTGCAGACAGATGTTTTTTGTGAATTTCCTCTGAAATTGCTAGGCAAAAATGATTTGCGTGCTCTAAAAGTGAGGGTAGAGAAGAGACCTTGGAATGATGATGCCGCAAAGACCTTATTCTTTGTCTTTTTCAAAATATTGATTTCTTGAGGAAGGGAGATCATCCACAAAAGAAAAAAAAAGAACTCACATGCTGGGGTGGGCCCATTAGAGGAATGCAGACTCATTAGTCCTGCTAAACATGATAGTGTGTGTAAAGTCAGAAAAGCAGAGTGAGGTCTGGAAAACTTGGCAGGAAATCAGCCAAGATCCATTATATTATCTTTCACGTGGCTTGTTAGTGGTGACACTAATTGAAGGCTGGGCCCTCTTTTTTGCTGACTGTCCAGCACAGGGCCATTTTAATTTCACCTGATTATATTGCCCTATTGTAAGAAGTCTGACAAAAACAAGATTTGTGGAAACTCCTACCAATGAGTCCTTGGCTGCCCGAAAGCTCTCTTGGCAGCTAGAGGGTTTTTGTTAATAAGTGGACTGACCCATTTTTCGTTTCTAAATATCCCAGATAAATTGGCTACTGTACTGCTGCATTTCAGTTAAAGCTGACCAAGTTTCTCTAGCTTATCAATCTGTATTTACTACGTGTGTGGAACTTGTGGAAATATTAAAAATGCTACAATTCCTACCCCCCCCGTATGAAAATGACTTGAGCAAGACTGCCCACCTGAGGGTTGCCAAAGAGTGGGAGTAGATGAAATAAGTGCTGTTGTAGAAAAAGACCATACAATAGTGGAATTGTTTTGGGAGAACTTTTTGTAGCACACTTGGATAAGAACTGTGATTCTTTTGCTGCTTTTATCGACATTATTTGTAATTTCCTTTTATTGTTCCCTTGCTCTTTCTTTGCACTTCCCTGAGCAGACGAGCTCAGCTGTATAATAAGGAGCTGAGTTTTACCTCCCTTGTATCAGTGTAAATCTAAAGTGACTCTGTGGAAGTCAAAAAGATCTGATGTTGGTTAGGGGAGAAATGGTCCCACTAAAGAACTTGTTAAAGAGAAAAATTCCCTCTCCAATTGTGGAACAAATTAACTATTAGAAGCAGCCAGTTGGATGCACCTCTCTGGGGCTGATGACCAGAGAGACTTAAAAGTCCATTAAGCTAATGCCTAAATTCATTCTTAGCACATAGCATGCACAGAGGAACTGTCCTCGCAAGCTGGGCTGTGGCAAGGTCCCGGGTTTCCATCGGGGAAGTGATTTACATCAGCGAGAAAACATTCAGTGATTATGACTACCAACTGCGTTAATCATTGGCTTGAATTAAAAGTCACTGACAAGTTGCTTTGGGATTCGTGTGGCTATGCAAGGGAAAAAAGCCAGAATGAGCATTTCTGAGCAGACTAGATGTGCCAGTGAGGGATCATCCTTTTCCTCTGTTGACTGCTGATGCATCGCACAGAAATGGGGCTCCGTCAGAACAGGACAGGCCCTTTATGAGGCAAAATCTGCCCTTTTGCTTCATGAGGCATGGAGTACGACTGGGGGGAAGCTGGTTTTGTTTGAAGAGGGGTGTCAGTGCATGGTGCCACAGGGACCTTGCTGCTGGACGGCTCCCCCAAACAGGGCAAAGCTGGGTCCTGCCTTCTGCTGCCTGAATGGCTCCTCCGTGGCCAAGGGAGGCCGGGTTTGGAGGACCACGCTTCCTGGGGGCCACCACCAAGCACCCTGTCTAGAGACCTCTGTGAAGCAGGAGCAGCCTACTAGTCCCTTGAGCCATCTAGTGGTGCCTTCCTTGACTATTGAATATAATGTCTCACTGAAAAATATAAACAGCATCTGATTAATCTAAAGAGAGTGATTAGTGCCAGAAGCAGGCCAACTACAATAAAAATGAGACCGTCAGTTTTTTGGTAGGTTACCAAAGCAACAAAAATTCTGGAAATGGCAGACAAGATAAAGAGATGGATGCCAACGCAGGATGCTAAAGGTTGGTCTGGTGTGGTCTATCTTATGCTTTGTCTTGGTGTTTGCAGCACTTTATGGATGCTCATTGAACGAGGCTGGGATTTTAAAAGAAAAGCTGAACTTTCTAACCTGAAACCTCAAATCCTTTTCCGATGGGTTTTGTAACTGAAAAGCGGAAATAGAGTCTTCAGTAATTAAAAAAAGATTTAATGATCAAAGCTGCAATTAAAAGTGTGGTGAGTCATCTTACAATTGTCCATGTGCTAAAAAGTACAGGCTGTGTGAGAGATCATGTTGTCATGACTGGTTTTGCTCAACGAGGATATAGGAGCTTCTATTACTTCCAGCTATGAAAGCAATCTAAGTTCTGCAGACCTATGTTTATAGAGCAGAAGAAAAGGCAATAGTCCTGGCTCTCCTATTTGTGTATTTTATTTAGTAGTTCTGTCTGCAGCATCTGAATTCATTACAGTGCTTTATTACTTTTCACCTTCCAGAGTGTCTGCTCTCAGTAGGAATCTTGATTTTTTTTCAGTTTACACTAACAAATTACCCACCAAAACAAATACATAAGAACTGATCTTTAGAGTATTAATATCTTTTTTTTTTTTGCTTTCTGCAGCATGCACTAACAATGAAATATTTAACTGAACATTTCACAGTGTATGCATTTTTTCAAATTAAAATTGCAAAAGACAAGGAAATGAAGATAAAAATATCCAACCATGCTGTTTCTCAGAAACCCTCACAAGTAATTTAATATTGCCCTTTAAATCCTGTTAGTTTATTCTGCCTGATAAAAAAAAATAGTGTTAAATACAATTTGGTTTAAGTATAGGAGAAACTTCTTGTTCCTAAAAATGCTTAGCCTGTCACACAGAAAAACAGCTAAAAGGAAGCAGGAGAATTTGTAACTCTCTCCTGGAAAAATATAATAAAAGATTTGGATATTCTGCTACAAGTCTTGCTTTCCCAGTTCCTCAATTCCCTTCCTAGTGGCAGTGAGGCATCTTCATGTTTTATTTTCAAATTCTCATAACAGCTGCAATATTCAAACTCTAACACACTAGAATGTGATTGCCTACTTTACAAAAATCATTGCTGTAGCTCTGCTCTTAAAGCTGTATTTGTAAAACAAGCTTTTTTATCTTACCGTTTTTGACATCAAGTGCCTCGAGTCAATGACAGATAGCTATAAATCAATGTCAGCTTTTACAAGAATCCCAAAAGGAACATCTAATGAAAAAATAATACAATCAAATCAATTGGTACTTTTTTTGCCAGCTTTATGTGAAAAGAGACCTGCTCTGTATGCTGAGAGACAAATCAGGTTATCTGATCTAGCAAATCTTGCAAACAAGCAAATTCAAATAACTTATCATGGATCAAGTCCATTGTGGTCACTTAATTCATTCAGTTGACATAATGCACCTATAGAAAATGCTCTTGAATTCTTACATTACTTTACAAATACAGTCCTTTAGCAAATGAGAAGTAGTATTGCTATCTCTACATTTGCAGTGTGTTAGAATGGCCTTTATCTAGTGCAGTCAAAGAGTTGCCACAGTTTAAGAAGAAAGTTAAGAAGAAAACCCTGTTTAGAAAACATGGATCTTGAACTGAAGGATTTAATGGGCTTTTTTAAGAGGTGGTCCAGGCTAGGACAAACAGTTTATGTCCTTTAAATTGGGAGGGAGAAGCTGCAAAACGTAAGAATCGGGCAATGGCTTTAGCATAGCTCAGCCTTGCCTTGCAATGGGGGAATGCTTAGCAGAAGTGGTAAGAACTTCTCCAGAACTTGGATACGGCTTTCCAGCGGATTTTGACAAAATCTATGAAAGTCCTGATGCGGTGTGAAATGGTTTGTATCTGCCCATGCGATAAAAGAGCTGCAATTGCCCTGCTGGGTCAGAGCAATCTTGGTCTTGATAGTAAGAGCCAGAGCAAAACCCTTGTGAAGGAAGTGCTAGGCTGTGCAATTATGGAATTCCCATGGGAGAGTTTTCTCCCCACCTGTCAGTCATCAGTTGGCTGATGGACTGGGCCAGCAATGCTTTTATTTCTTATAGATCATTTGTCCTCACCAATGACATGGTGAAATTCTTATTATCCATGCTGATAGGGGATCTTTTGAAGTGGGATGATAAGGAGCTTCCATATCTCATAGCAATGAGTCCCTGAAGGTCATTATGTGCTTAATAAAAAAAAATTTGTTTCATTAATTTGAAACTTTTCTCCTTTTGCCCTTTCAAGTTTCACTGTGTACGCCCTGCTTTTCTACTACAAAAGAGCAGGCTGTAGCAATTGACTGACGTTAAAGGAGTTGATGAGAAGATCTGAGAATCCTCTTTGTGTGCCTTTATTTTTTCATGAATCTCTGCCTTGTTCCACACTGTCGGTCTCTTCCCTAAATTCAGCCACCTCAGATATTCCAAAATCTTGTCCTATATTTTCTGTGATAGCTGTGTCTCCACCACTCATCCATGCAAGTGGGGATGGCCTTGCTACCAGATATAATCATGAGTGGATAACTTTAATGCTGATGAGAACTAAAAGCTTGACAATGAGGAGGAGGACCTTTCAAGGTTCTGGCACTGAAACCAGTGACACAATTTGGTTCCATTGTATTTGCTTTTTATGTGTGTTCAAAAGAGGAAGAATAACTTGCATTTTAATATCAGTCCAGCAATCTAAACTGAGAGGGAAGTAATTATACATGAAAGAAATATAGTCTTTTGTAATAAGGTTTTTAAAGTATCAGTTTCATTCTATCATAATATTTTTATGATTAGATTTACCTTCTAATATTTTAATAACTTCAGAATGAAGTAAGGAAGTCCTTTGTAGCTTATCTCACAAGCCTGTCTAGGACATTGCACTTAATGAGGTTTATAATTCAATATAACCACACCTGCATCTTTAATAATGCCTAACATTTAATCTTCATTGCACCACTTGAATCAAAAGATCTAAAATTAAACCTACTGCAGCTTAATCTAATAATAAACACGCGTGACATTTTGTGCAAAATGTGTGCCTGATCAGCTCGGTGCACTCTTACAATTGTATCAGATGTAGAAAAACATAGTTTAATCAACCAAAGGTAGACGGTGACATTTAACTCCCACTGATACATCTACTTTGGGGAAACTGTAAGATCCTGCCCCTGGAAGAAAGGACCAGTTGTCAGATCATTAGCAAACTTAGGTCCAAATCCCACTAGTTAGAGCAGCATTACACAGACCCTTACTAGTAACAAGTGGTCTTCAGAGCTCTTAACTTCAGACAGGTAGTTTTGATACCTTCAACAGAAGCTTTGACTTCATATGTGGTCAGTGGTAAGGTGCTCCTAATTTCCCTGGTAATTAACTGGAGCAACTGAACTCCTGAGGTACCTGAATGTTGTTTGGCTTGTCAATACTGCAATACAAGTGTCTTTCCCACCTCATGTCTCCATGGCCCTTGTAGACTGTTACAATCTTGCTGAGACCATGCTACCAAGTTCGCAAGTGGGAAGGTAAATCAGTCTGGATCATAAGAGTAGTCTTTCAGCCATGACATTTGGTGGGTTTTGGGGTAGTAGTAGTAGGGTTGAGCATCTCCACTGAAGAATGAGGGGATTGCTCATGAGATGTAGATTTATTTCTGCGCCCAGAAACTTTGCATGAGAAAGTTCCCCTGAATTAATGGGACTTTGCACATGCAGCCAAAGGGGGCAATTCCTGCAGAGCTCTTTGTGGACTCAGGGCTTTACATAGGACATATGGGTTGGTGGTGTTTCTTTTAAAAGATGTAAATATTGCTTTGTAATCAGGTGTTATGCTTTGTGGGCTACAACAGTTCTGTCACTGTGACACCAACATTTATCTCTGATGAAAGTGAGACAAACAAGCAGGACAGAAGACATAACACGTAGAGATAACATTTTGGAGAACAAGCAGTGTTAGAATAATCTATAACATGTTCAGGTGAAACAATGAATTTATGAAAGCTGAGCCCAATTATTTAATGAGAAGCTACAACTTCTCATTTATCCTCTCATTTATCCTCAAGCCAGCTACACTCAAAATCACTGTTTTGATTCCTTACAGGTGCAAAAATTAGCAACAAGTCAGTGAAAGATTGGAACCTATATTAGACCTTGATCCAAGATGTACACAGTTCTCCCTGTATTTAAAGGGCTCTGGGTGTGGTCCTTACTGGACTGTAGAGCAGTCAAAATCTGTTCTCTTTTAAATGTATTTTGAAGCTAGTATGGTAAACCACAGTGTAGCTCCTCCATGCGAGATGCCTTTGTGATATTCACGGGAAGTCCCCATCACAAATAAAAAGACGGTTCTTCACCAGGATCTGATCAGAATAATTTGACATCAGCTGAGTCAGGATAGGGAGCTTTGATCGGAGGAGATGAAAGACTGGCAAAAACTCTGCTGGGCCATAGAGTCTGCTGCTGAAGCTGAAACTTCATGTTTCAATGGAGCTCCATCTGACTTTAATTAAAAAAGGGAAAATCAAAGTCTACAAATCTCCCTGATCTATATCAGCACGGCAAACTAAAGGTAAAAATTCTTAGTATCTTTCTCTTCCTTTGAAGTTAATAGTGAACTTTGTGCTGTGCATGAGGACACAACGAGTGCCATTTGTGTAGCTGCAGGTTTACAATAATTTTGACGTAATGTTTATGCAAAGGGAGGGAGAAAAGCTGCATCCTGAAATGATGCCTTCGCAGCTGTGGATGCCCACTCCTCCCCCAGATTGATTTTATCTTTAGGATTTGCTTTGTCTTATGATGATACTAGAGGCACAATTACATCTAATAAATCAGGGAAACCATTGTCTTAGTTTTCCTTCAGCTATAAATCACAAACTATTCAATTTTGTACAACCACTTCCCCTCCCGCCCTCCTTGCATACTAGTGAGGTGAGCTGGAGACTCACTTGATAAAAACATCCTTAACTAAACCAGCTGGAAATAGAAGGTATAATAACACCAGCCTGCTGTCAGCCCTCATCTATTTTTGTTTGATTGGTATCTGATTGTAATTGAAAGGCTTACTCCCCCAGTTAGCTACCTTGAGGCCAACCTTGAAAACGTGTCACATTTGGCTACTTGATAGCATCTTAAGCATAATGTTAGATCCAGAGCGCACACGGTGCAAAAAATAGAAAGCTGGCATTTTGCTACACTGCACAGCAAAGGAAAAGCAACATGGAAAGAATCTGACAGACATGCAAAGAAATGGAAATGCCGCAAGGCAGAGAGAGGAGCCAGTACACATGCATTAGGAGCTTTGGGCAGGACGAAACAGTGGCTTCCCCAGGGTCCAGGTTGGCTTCGTGTCTAACCGTTGTTGCAAAATACAGTGTTCCCTCTCTGCAGTGAGGATCTATGTGAGATCAGCTTTGTCTGTGTGTGACTCAGGAGGGCTGAAATCAGAGCAATTCCCAGAGTTAACAGGCTCTTATTTGCTGGGGTTGGGATTAGGGTTATGGAGGGGATGGAGGTTATGTTAGTTTGTGATGCAGTTGTGCTAGGGCTGCATAGGATGCTTATATAAGACACATAAGTAGGGGAAATAAAATAAATTTTGATTATGTTGAATAAAAGTGAGGAAAAAGTGACAGTAACAGGTCTGCTATGGAGGATAGCGTTGGTTATTTTGATTTCAGCTTCTGTCGTCTGACTGACAGCCATAAATAATAGCTGTGAGGCCAAAAGATACAGATCTTCAAATCATACCTCCCTGAAAAGAAGGGAGGGGTGCTTTCAGAGATTGAGGAACTGAGGCTAATAGCAACAAACCATGGCAATGAGCTCCAGAAGAGAGAATTAGGGATGTCAATACACCTGCTGACCAGCACAGAGACCAGGAATAGCAACAGAAGAGTTGTGAGTAAATAGCCCTCTCTTTCACCTGCATTGGAAATGCAAATAGGAACTAGATTATATTGCCGTAGGAGTGAGAGATGTCATTGGTATTACATAAAACGTGGCTTGACTTTGGGTCAATGTACTGTATTTGATGCTGGCTTGCATTTGAGCTGCTCTCAAAATAGCATGATAGTATGCTGCCACTTTAGGTATCACAACAAGATATATCAAAGAGGCTAACCACAGTCCTCACTAGCGATAAAGGACTTTGTAAAACAGAACTTCCAACTGATACTTAAATTGCTTGCTTTTTCAAAACATTTTAACATCATTCCTATATCAGCTTCTCTAGTGGGTTTCTCATAAAATGCTGAGGTTGGTCTCCTGTGGTACGTAACCTGTAACATACCAGTGGTGCTTTCTAATGAACTTCTGAAAGGGAAGGATTTTCCCTCAAATGAAAAATCTGTAGAAAAACATTGTGATCATTGATGAATGCTTTCTATATGGGTAGCCTTTCTTTTTCAGTGTCTGCTTGAGATTTTCTTTTTCTGCTTAGGAAGCAAAGCTCCTTTCAGGTTCCTGACTGGACGAGTGGTTGTGTTTTCACCTGCACGGTTCATCACCAAAGCTCCCCTTTGGATGGGGGGTGAGAGACTGCACACAGCTGGGCAGGGCTTTCTGTCTGACCGTGCACACGGGGGTGAGTTCTGCCCCAAGAGATCAATATTTACCATTGGATACGCTGGTATTGTCGCACTGCTGCTGGGGGAGCAGGTGGAGCTGGAGGAAGGAGATCTTTATTAAGCGTGCGGACGAGGGTAGGTTTTAGAGGGCAAGCGGGACTTGCTGTTCATCCTGTTTGTCCCCAGAGTTCAATACTACACTGAAGCAGCTAACGCCTCAAACGTGACCTTCACTCTTTGGTGCTACAGGCAGCCAGGGAAGTGATAGGAAAGCTGAGTCTGGGAGGAAGCTCTCCGATGCATTTTTATATTACTATAAAAGGCTAATGTCAATACAAAGCCCTGATAGCAAAGCAGGGTTGTCGGAAGCACTTAGTGCTTGCGTTACCGGAGTGGCAGAACAAGGCCGCTTCATGTTGCTCCCAAACCCCCACCTCTTTTCCAGGTGAGTATGAAAATGAAGCGTATTACTTTCTTGAACTATTTATTTGTGTTCTGAGTTAAGTAGTATCTATAACCTGGAGCAAACGGCTGTCTGCTAGTGTATGCCCATAACAAATGTCCCATCCCACAAAGCACTGGCTGTTTATTCCCACCGATGCTGTTTGTCATTTTTAGCTAATAGGTGCAGAAAAAAGGAACAATGAACGAAAGGTTCCCAATGGCTGTCAGTAAATTTATTTTGCAGTTAACAGCCTTTGTAATGCACAGACTAACTTTATCTCATTTCACTGTGGGTGTGCTGGGATAATTGCTCGCGTATTTTGTTAAAAAGAAAAGCTCTCCACATTTCCATTAACTCCCAGCATGGTGTCTGTTTCACTTGACTGCACTAGGTACCATTTACAGTTCAATTTCACAGTCATGATGGACTGAAACATATAAACCTGCTTTCTCTCCACTCCACTAATCACATGCATTAATAAACAGGGAGATTCATAAGGTCTGTTACTCTTATTTTTCCTTTGTAAGTCTATTTTTATGAATTAAATCATGAGCTTTTTGCCTGTGAAATCCAAACTGCCAGAGGAATAAATACAGTGCTATCTTATTCAGTAGAGTGTAATAAGCTACTATTTTAGGGAAGCAAGCCAGGCATACAGAATTTGTTGCAAACTAAAAAGAAAAAAAAAATCCAGCAACAAAGAATAGCATTGTATGATGTCAATCTACAGTATGCATGTGTTTGTATAATCACATTGGAATTTACTTTGAACTTTAGCCTGGAAAATTTACTTACTGAGGGGGAAGGGGAAAGGATTTGAGTATCTAAGCACCAAAATAGCTAAGACAAAGTAGTAAAACTGTGTGGTTGGTTGTACAGCAGAACCACGTGAAAATGCAAAGAATCCCTTTTGTAACGGGTAGAGACAAGTAAGCCACTTGATCATTATGGTATGAGATAAGTATACAAGCCACAGGAAATGCTGTGTTATTCACATTCCTCTCTCATTGTTTTTCCAAGGGTGGCTAATTTTTGCCTTTTTAAGGAACTTTTTTGTACATGACTTGTTCTCGCTCTGGTTTAATAATATCAGTTCTTTACAGAAAAAGAAAGAACAGTCATAAGTACCATTACATGAGATAAAATATGGGTAAGAGGTCAGAACACCAAAGGCTGTCTTTTCTCCTGTGGCTTCTTTGGTGAAGCAAGAAGAAAAAAGCCCATATTTGACCTACCACAGCACTTACTACCCCTCATTCATACCGATTGAGGGCTCAGTTGACTAGTCCCAAGTTCAGTGCTGCTACCCACGGAACTCCTACTTTCTGTAGGGTCTGCCCCATCTGGCCCTTTGTAAAACTGGATGTAGTAGCCTTTCTCTGTTAAAGGCATATGAGAGAAGCATTCTGGTCCCTTAACCACATTTTTAAAAGTGCTCGGTACGTAGCAACTTATTTTGGGTTAATTTGGCCAGAATAACAGAAGATCTCAACACCCTGGTTGCTGAGCCATTTAGAAAATCATACTGCTTTTGCTGATGACATGGAAGCAGAGCCTCCTTCAAAACCTCACCCAGAAATGTTTGTTAAAATGGAATGCATAGTTTTGCATCATGCCTTTATTTTTTGTCTGTCTTATAGCATATTTAAGTGACAGCGGTATGGCCACGTCTTTCATCACACACGGCCCGTTCTTCAGTTGTGCTCAAGGAAAATCTTATTGTGAACAACACTAATTCAGTCTGCAAAAGATATCGGTAATGGGCTGCTGGGTTTTTCATCTCATTTTGTAAAGCAAAACAGACTTAAATTCTTAGGGTTTAATCACTAGTGTCAGAACAGCTTTGCAGTCTGTCTCTCCCCTTTAAACATTGCCTTCTCAGTTTGTTTTTTTGAGAATTGACAACGGTTGGGATTGTATCTTCTGCTTAGACAGACATTAAAAAGCGTGTTTTTCTCTTAGTAAATGCCACCTGTCCTAAAAGGCAGTTGGGTGACTTCTGTGATAAACCACCTGCGGTGTATAATGGCAATGTGATTCATCTTCAGACCTAGCTATTGCAATAATAAAGCTTTTTCCAGTCAGTAGCTAAGGTAATTTAATTACAGTATTTGAGCTGGAAGACATAAGCATGTAGAAACTTCCTCTAAGTGACTCACATAGTGTTTGGAAATTCACCATAGCAGCGAGCCTTTGCTTTAAGTTTACTCTTCCCCCCTCTCTCCCTCTGTTTTATTTGGTTTTAGCAAGAGCTGTTAGGATGTGAGGGTCCAGGGAAGCCCTTCACATCTTTTTGAGGTAGGGATCTAAGAGAAAGACAAAGCAGGATGACAGTAGGTCCCTCATACCCCACGATGCTGTGCAGCCTGCAAGTACCTGATGGGGTGGAAGGGATGAGGAACCATGCTGGCCTTGTCTGCGATTGCTTCCCTAGGAAGCAGATCTCCTGACCCTTTTGAATGCTCTCTGTGAAGACTGCAAAGACACGTGGAGAAGAGGAAGCTGGTCTTAGAAAAACTGGATCTGTGCTTCTAGCAGTTGCAGAGGTCAATATGGAATACCTCAGTCTTCTGCTCTCAGGGGAATTCATTGAAATTCTCCTGACCCACTACATAAGATGATCAAATATAAGATGAGAAGTGATGAAAAGACTGTGTAAATGCACAGCGGCTGTTTTTTCTGGGCAATAGTCTGAATCCATGAATGACTAATGCAGTCACTTCTCTCGGAAGGGCAGATTCTCTGGGCTCCTCTTGGGCCTGGGGTTTGCAGAGATCTGCAGGAATGTGCTGAGCATTTCTGGCCCCAGGGGGCTTTGGCTCAAGTCCATGTTTCTGTGATACTGCATTTTATTTTATACACTGGAAAGCTTAAACCTAGATGTTGCTTGGTGTTTGCTTACCTCTGTGCTCCACAAACCTGGATGTGAAGCATGTCCATTAACTCAACAGCAACAATGGAAATGAAATAAGATATCCTACCACTCTGTGTCATTAGACCTTGTTATTCCATGTAATTCATTACCATTTACCTAAAGTAATTTCTGCAACTAATGACTTTTCTTCACTTGCTTCCCTCATATTCCAGCCTACTTAGTTGCTTCAATTATGAATTTCGTAAAATATAGCTTTAACCTCATAGATCTTGTAATATTTTTGATTCATTTGCGGTCAGTGGCAACAGGTATGATCTTTCTCTTTCCAGCATCTTCGCGATTCCTGTTCTCCACCTGGAGTTCTCAGAGCCTGCAGGGTTTTGGGATACTTGAACCTACAGCCGTATTTTTTGTTGTCCTCTAATAATTCCTAGATTGAGTTTTATGGTCGTCTTATCCACTTTTTCAGTTATTCTCTATGAAGTCCCTGTGATCCATGGCATGAGGTCAGTTTTACTTATGGATCAACAGGCTTTTCATACAGCTCAGTTTTTCCTGTTTCTTCTTTCCAAGCTAAAGCTGTTGTTAGGCTAAAGCCTCGTAGCTTCAGCTAACAGTAGAAATAAATCTGGACATAGCATGCATCCTTGTCTGACTTCTGTAGTCATCCTTAACCATTCCGTCATCATCTTGTCCGCTTTTGCCACACACGATGACTTGCTATAAATGTTTTCTGTCAGCTTGATCAATCTCTTGGGATGTCACAAGTTTGCAGAATTCACCATCTTTCACTTTCTGTGCGATGCTGTCAGAGCCTGCTCAAATTTTATGGAATTATTATAAGCAGGTTGAATTGGATCCTGCAGACTTTTGAGATTTGTCTTAAAACAGTGTGTTGGTATGTTTTTCCTGAGTACTGCCTTAAATCCAGCCTGTTTATCTGCAGGTATTTCTTTCACCTTTTCCCCAGTGTTTTCTTTTCATTGTTTACTCTGTTTTTATTCACATTTACTGAGGAATTGGTTTGTACAGCACCTTAGCTGTGGATTCCCTACCTGCCTGTAGCATGTGTTTCCAGTGCCATTTTTTCTACCTTTTTCTCTTTTGAACTTTCTTCCAAGACCTTGAGACTTAGACTCCTTTGTCTAAAACTGCCCTCCCCCTGTCCCAAAACAACAAAAAAACCCCAAAATCAAACCAAACAAAAAACCTTTGTACCTGCTCTCTCTTATTTGTGCCAGGAAGCTTCTCTAGGGCTCTTTCATCTGCTGTGTTCTGGGTTCTTCAGAACGCTCTTTCCACCCCGCATTTTTGCTTGTTCACCTTGAGCTGTTCTTTATGAACAGCCTTTTCACCTCAACCTCTGTACCTCTCTCCTGTTCATCTACATAAATCGATGTAGCTAGGGAGTCCCCCAAATACTAGTCTGACCTAGTGACTGATCAAAAACTATCTCAGAACAAATAAAAAGAATTACTAAAAAAAATTTAGAATTGATACAGGAAAGAATTAGTAATGGACACAAAGTAAAGTTTTACTGTACCTTTCTGCTAAGAGTGCCTCTGAATGTATCCTAGGAAAACGACTACCGGATCTCAAATGATTTTTTTTTTCCCCCTCTTTCTTTATCAGACTGCCTGGGTTTTGCTGGCATCTGCCTTTATGCTGATAAAGATGACTTTTGACAGGAAACAATAGGATCTGTGTGTAACAGCCTGTGTTTCTCGTCTAGATTCCTTGCCAAAATAGCTACACTTAGCACTTGCACAGTTCTTTTCATCTTCAAAGCCTTTCACAGATCCAATGTGAGCAGCCGGAGTTCCACTGATTTTGGTGGCAAAGAGCTTAGTAGCCTTTAGAAAAGGATTATGCATTTGCATGGAAAGTAGGAATATCATCTGCTGCTCTGCTAGCTAAAATTTTATAAAGATATCAGGCTTCAAGCTAGAAAGCAATTATTAGCTGAATGGGGTTAAGTAACTTTCTTTGTGGTCACCATGCATATTCCTGGCTACAGTTTCATTGGATGAATCGAGGATTGATTATTGAATCAATCTTGAAATGTGTTTACAAGAAATGCAATCGCTGAGACAAACAGTATTTCTGAGTGTAATTGATTTTGATGTTTTATCAAGCCATGTACCTGTATGTCCTAATATGTACGTCCAACATGTACAGAGATATTGTCTTGGTAGGTTTTTTCAGCATATTAATAGCTTTGAGATTTACTTTATGTTGTTTCACAGTATTTAACAAATAAGACCCTTTATTTCACTAGTACATCCTATGATATGTTGCTATATTTAAGCTTGGAGTGCACTTAAGAGGTCAAGAGCTAGTCCATCCCCCTGCTCCATGGCGGAAACAGGTCTATCTAGCCTGGGAAGATGTTTATCTAGTCTTTTTATCAATTATTTTCTGCTTTTACCTATTTAGAGACTGATACCCTGTTTGCCTTATAGTTGGGCAATGCCTGACTCTGCTTCTATAGTGAAAATTAACCCCGTTGTTTCAAATTTTCCCTATAAATCATGCTTGTCTATACTTCTTATGATTCTTGTTGATCTTCTCTGAACCATCTCCAAATTCTCCACATTTTTCTTAGCGTGATGCACAAATCTGGTTGCAATATTCCAGCTGAGATCTCTCAACTATGTGTAGAGCAGAATGTTCATCTCCCATGTCTTGCATGTAACGTGTCTGCTAGTGCATCCCAGAGCAGGATCAACCTTGTGTGTACAGCATGATGGTAGTGATTCAGATTCAGTTGGTTTGTAATAACCTCCATTTCTGCAGTCATTCTGCCGAACTAGTTATCCCTGACTCATGTTTTTGTGTTTGATTTCTCTTTGCATCTTTACTGAATTTCATCTTCTTGTCGTCAGACCATTACTTACGAACTGATGCCCATTTGTAATACGGGACCTGAATTTATTAGGAGCAGGCATGGGCTGTCCCTACT
>NW_009232970.1:67014-100029 GCF_000690835.1 Fulmarus glacialis
TTCCAACTCAGCACACTTTGTCAGCTACTCTGAAATCAAAAGCTTCAGCTTGGTCAGAAAGGTTTTTATGGTATTGCTATTGAGATGAAAAATAAGTCATTCCTGTAGCACCAATGCTGACCCACCCAAATAGGGCTACTGTTACATCCATCCTTCACTTGGCTTTCTGTCAATCTGGACATCAGATTCTTGAGCCCAACACTCCTGTGGTGTCCAGTATCTTCCCAGAGCCCTGAAATGTAAATGTAGATGTGCGAGTGTTTTATTTTTTCATGTGGAAAATGAAGCACAGGGTGAGCTGAATTATGTTCACTGCTCTGGGAAGACCATGCAACAAAGCCAGGATTTGAAACCACTATTTCAGAGTTATGAGCTGGTGCTTCAGCACAAGCCTGTTCCTCTCATCTGGAGAGAAATAACCTCTGGAATATGAAAGATGGTGAATTAAACCGAACACTCATCTCCTCTGACTCATCTGCTTTTTGGTTTCAGTTGATGGCCAATTTTGTCCTCCCTCTTTGAAGAAGCGGTTTAGAGAAATTCCCTTTTAATTTATCACCAGTACGTTCTGCCAGGTCCCTAACCAAAATCTTTTCTTCAGAGGCCAATACAACAAACCTGTCCCGGCTCCAGTGTCCCCCAGTGCAAGTCATGCTTCTGGGGGAGCACTGTCATTGCTTCTGCTGTACCTTATCTGGAGCTCGCTGGAGCAGACCTGGGTGAGAGAGTAATAAAAATGTCTTCAGCTGTCTCTGTAGGGAAGCAGAGGTAACCAGCCTGCATCAAAGGGAGATGTCCTGAAAAACACTGTAAACACAAGCCTGTTAGGGTCTTGCTTGTGAGCCATATTGCAAGCATTTCACTGCTACCTTAAAAATGCAGATTGCAGAAGGATTCAGAACTAATCCCCTCCTCTGCAGTGTGGGTTCACCTACTTTCAGCTGTATACCCCTTTCTGAAGTAACATCTGAGGAATTTTTCCCTTTTGCATCCATCAGGAATCTTCTTCAATCCATCATTCTCTGCTTTTAAATATTTGACAGTGCCTTCCTCTGGGCTTGCTCTTTTCTCCTTCAGTGCTTCCTTCATAAAACCAGATTCCGGTCTCCCAATCCTTTAGTGAGGTTTTTGATTATTTCCTGCCCCCGACCCCGTGCTTTCTCTTCCCATCACTTCTTCATTGCTTTCTGGTATCCGTTCTCTACACAGGCCAAGAGCTCTCACCTGAATCCTTAGAAAGCTTTGTGAATATCATTTTTTCTCCCTTTCACTTTCATTTAAATGTATATTGTTCCCAAATAGCTCCAAACTGCCACAACAATTATTTCCTAGTGAGACTGAAGGAGATGCTTGCAAATATTTTCAAATCGCTGCATTCATCATTCCTAGCTTCCCACATTACCTCCCTTCTCTGATTATTGTGGGCAGCCAGCAAGACAAACGAGGGCTGTGAATAACCCTGCTTTCTGCCCTGAACACCTCTCTGAAGTAAAATCCTCCCTCTTCTCTCAGCTTTAATTTCCACACGGCGCATTTGCTGCTATACTTCCCTCCAGGACGCTGCCAAAAGAAGTTCTAACTCTATTTTACACAGCTATTCTGATGGGCGGGTTTTTTTTCTGTACCCTAATGCAATACGTGATTCTGCTGACACAGGCGTCACCGCTGTCCTTGGGCATGTCTTTGGCAGCATCCCACCAGCTGGACCCCTCGTGCCCTCCCTGCCCAGGGCTATGCTGTGTCCTGTGGGATGGCGGGTTCCGCGGTGGCTCTCGCAGGCTGTAGATCCCATTGCCAAGCCCAGCATATTCATGCCCATCCTCTGTGATTGCCTTTTGTCTTTCCAGCTGTTACAGACCTTTCCTTGGGTTGCCAGTGAATCTGTCCTAGCAACAGGGAAAGTTGCTACCGTGAGAGAGACAAGTATGAAAATATGGTAATGACATTTAAACCTGCAGTAATTTTAGCTAAGACTTGTCTAGCTTTGCTGCTTCTACCTTTGTATAGTGGGGAAACCTGGTGTGAACCAATCCTGTAATCTGCAGTTAATCCTTATCTGTAAAATACAAACCTGATAAAAATAGCAGCCCTTCAGACTCTGCTTGATGTATAAAGAAATGCACTGTGGTATATTTAGGATTAAATCCTTTAATAGCAGTAATTCTTCCATTACAGCACAAAGCGTTTTATTTTATATTGGAATATGTCCAGAAAAACTGTTTAGTAGAATTGATTAAAGACTTGAATAATAGCTTAAATATTTAGATTATCATCCAGTATCCCGGATCCAAGCTCATAAGGGAACAAAGGGAAAGAACTTTTTTCCAGATCCAGAGGACTACGATATTGAATGCAGAACTTCAGCTGCACGGAGATAATGCAATACACCAGAAATATGTCAGATGCTGTATCAGCTGGGTAATTTTTAACTGCTATTTTGAAAACGCATCTGTTTTATGCAGATGTTGCTGTCCAATACAAGATCAAAATGAATAATATCTTTGTGCCTCCTGGTAGTAATATCTAAATACTGTAGATTAATTTTTTTTTTTTTTTTGAGCATATTATCTTTCATTCTGTCTGGAACAGTATTATTTTGTGAATCTGTCACCTATAGTGATGTGCTAGGAGGAAGGGTGAGCATAATCATTTAGTTATGGGACACTGAATAAAATAAATGATCTTTTCATAGATTCATAGTATTTAAGTCCAGAAGGGATTGTTGCATTTAGCCTGACCTCCTCTGTATCACATCTTCATAAAGCAGGAGCTGTCTCTACTGCACTAATCATTTTTTGAGGGCCATGTTGCATACAATTATCAGTCTCCTGGATAAATACCAGCTGTTGGGATCCTTCCAGCTATGCCTTTTCCTGAAGAGGCTTCTGTATAATAGAAGTGGACTGATGATGCTCTTTTTGAAAGAAAATTGTGCTACGGGAGCCAGGAATGTAGGAAGGAGCTTCAGGTCCAGGGAGAATGAGGGTTTCTGGCACAGCTCTGAAACTAGTAAGGGTGAGTGTTGAAATGAAAGGATTCCCCAGTCTGGCAGCCAATTTCTTTCATTTCAGAGGAAGCATCATAGGGAGAACAGAGAGCAGTGCCCCAGAATAGGAGACTTCTCCCTCGGTTTGCAGGAGCTGTTGGTAGTGTCCAAGAGGAAGGATGCTGTATGTAAAGAAGCAGCAACATTTGTCCCTATGACAGTAAAAGGACCTACTTTTTTTCCTTCTTGTGCATTTTGTCTCAATAATGAGCAGATTGCCCATAACCACAGCAATCAGCAATGATGTGACGGGTTTCTAACAGGCTAATCACAAAGGGTTATAAACGTCCTGCAGTGAAACTGTTTTTGTAGGGCTTCTACCTATTTGTGCCACTAATTGTTAGTCATACCAGTGCATAGGCTAGAGCGACTGTGCCTGTGTGTGCACATGCAGTGAGTGGGTGCAGTATGCTGACTGCAGTGAGGAATTGTACTTTGGTTATATTAGATTTTACTAGGAGCCTTGTGTTCTTGAGAGACAGATACTATAGCTCTCCAAATGTTCACGTCAGTGTGTTTTTGACACCTGCCTGTGTAGATACAATTACGCTAGCACATCCATATCAGACCATTAGACACTATCAGTCAATACTGGTTACGGCTGCAGTTCCAAAAGTGGGGTGGCAATAGGATGCTGCAAAATGAACCTCCCTTTTCACACTGTGTAGAGCATGAACTGTGTCAGGGATTAGACTGTGGCGGTCTCTCATTTCTGAATGCTGTTTTCCTAGAAAAATGAGCATGAAGTGACCTTTATCCCACGCTCTTCATACATGCCCTTTGCTTGCAAGGCTGTAACAAGCTTTCTTAAGAAGATTGCCTCTCTCTCCCTTCCTTTTGTGAGTGACTCAACATGTACCAGATGGGAGCCCCAGGTGTGGAGCGTGAACACGGCTGCCCCACCTTCTTTCAGGACAGCAATTGGGAGCTCTGCTGATTTCTCTCCTCCAGTCTGTTGTTTGTGGGTTTTTTTTGTTTTGTTTTGTTTTGTTTTTTTTTTACAATGAATGCAGCATTTTGTTGGGGCTCTCATCTCTTCTGAGTGAAATGCTTTCCACCTAATCTTGAATCTCTCTCTGGGAAAAAGATACTTGGGAGAAAAATATCTTCCTTCTCATTTTGACACAGCCTTCTATATAGCCTGAATGTCAGGAAAGCCATTTATAGAGCATGTACAGTAATTGCATGCTTAATATTTCATCAGCTGCATTAACAGTAATGTCACTAAAACCAGGTATAGATTTAAAAGGAACTTTTTTGATTAAAAGTGGCTTTAATGCTTCTTGTGTATAATAATAGCAGCAGTATATATTATCATAGATGTTGCTATGGGTTTCTGAATTTAATAATTCAACACATACACACACACACAGAGATTTGCATTGAGATTTTGGACAAAGCATATGCTTTATATTTGGCAGCGATCCTCTGATTACACCAAGATTAGACTGGTGTGAAGTAGATTGCTTCAGCTTGAGCCACACTCCTCTTTCACAGCCAAGAGATTGCAATATTTTAGGGTTGTGCAAAACCCCATGCTTTCGTTACCATGCTATAGTTAGCAGAGGAGGAAATAGCGGTTAGAATAACTGATTGGTTTTCTACCAGACTTACTTTAGCCTCTCATGGTACGATGTCATGCAATGTTTGGACATGAGGCAGAGATGTTTATTTTGAAGCAGTGTTTCCAGTCACTTGAATTCTACTGCATCGTAGTAGTAGTAGTAACTGAGAACAAAGATCTGCTGCCAACTCTCAATGGGGCTGAAACCCTGTGAGCATGCTTGAATGGAAAATAAAAGAAGGAATTTATTGGCTGTGTCTTAATAATAAATCCTTTGAACTTCATTCTTGTCTTAGAAATGAGAAATAAACTTTGCAAGAAGATCTTGTGTTAAATGGTAATGAGGAATCCCTCGACAGCAAGTGTCAGTTGGCTTCTTCAGAAACACACTTGTTGGTTATCATTTCCTTTTATTACTGAGTTAATACTTTTGCTAAACTTTAGTAATGCATCCATTGGTTTTTTGGCCAGTGATGAGTAAAAAAGGAGTTTTTTTTTAATGCCCGTGCTTCACTGATGATAAATTTCGCCCTTTTTTCAAGTTACAATCATCAGAGCAGATTTCACAAGTGTCCTCTTCCAGTTTGAGCACGTGTGCATCTTGAGTCATGCAGCCCAAATTTCCATCGGCAACTAGAACTCATCTCTGTAGACACAATTCGGGGGATGCCAAAATGCTGGAATTTGTACATTCCAAGAACTGCTGTCTGAAAAGGTGAAGGTGTCTTAAGAAATTTGGGTGGTAATGCCAAACTGTGAAGAACACACAATCACAGGAGCACAAATGCTTTATTTTGCACTGTTGTAACTTAGCCCAATCTGTGCTGTAAATTAAATATGTATATACATACATATATATAAAAAAAATATGATTCTTCCATGGTTAGGAATGGAGAAATTATTGCTCAACATTGCATGGATAATACACTGCCTTCAAAATGTGCATATACGAAGTATGGCAAACCATCATTCATCTTCTATCTGGATCAACCATGTTGAATGATAGCATCAGCTGTGTACGGCCACTGTACATCTGCTCGAAGTTTTATAGGTGAGAAAAATTTATGCACCTGAGTAAAATGAAACTCAGCTTCAGTGCTTACTTATGATTCAAACTGTAATTAGCTGTTTTATAAACGTAGTCCTCCACATAAGAGTAGTGGAGTGAGAAATATATCACTCTGATACTTCTGGTCATACTATTTTCTGTTCTATTGGGGTGAGAGCAAATATATCACAAGTTTCTTTCAAGCTTATGTTTTTTTCTTCACATTGCTTGTGGGACAGTAATTTCATGGGCGGCATCCATGCAGCAACACCAGTGGGAGAAGTTAATTCTCAGTTTCCAGTAAGGTGACAGTTACATTTCTGGATGTAGTATTACCTTAAACCTGCCTTCTGCTTTCATGTAGGAATGAAAGCTCCTCTCCACCCTCTATACTGTGTCAGTAATCTGTTCCTTTTCAGCTGGGTAGAACTGTCATTTTCTTTTCCTGTTGTTTGCTTGGACCGGGCTAACATATTCAGTTGACTTCCTACTAGGTATTACACACACATGCAAAGATTTGAAGTTTTGGGGTTTTGTGTCAGATAGTTGATAACTCCAGATTTTTTGAATTAACACCTGATTTCATAATATTTCAATACAATGGACGTAAATGTAGAGAGAGAGCTACATATACTTATAATGAAATGAAAGTTGGGTCTTACAACATTTGCTTTATAACTGTTGGGGTTTGTCATTTGAAGATGGTCAGAAAAATTTGGTTGAAAAAGCAGTTAAAAAGAGACAAACAGACATGGCTAATTCCGTTCTTGAGGAATATTTCTTTAATGAAGAAGCTCTTACAGGAATTCTAGTTTTCGGTTCAATACAAGGCATACTTACTTTGAAGCCAAATAGTCATCATAATATTAACTGATGTAGTTACTTAACTCAGTCTAATGCTGTCTTTACATTGTAAAACATCAGGATTCGTTCTTGGTTCTACGATAGTTTAATGAACACAAATCAATTGCTATTACTCCTTATCTGGAGGCTGCAATTAAACAACTGGTAACTAAAAGGTCAGAAATGCTTACCATTGAAAAAAACAATCTCCATCTTGCCATCTGCCTTTTAGCACTAATTTTAATACTCATATTTAAAAGAGAAATAAATCATAAGAATCCTCAGTAAATAATGGCTTTGCCTTTTTCTGTGTGGGAATAGTGTGGTAGCTTCATCCTAGTCTTTCCTGGAATTTCAGCAAATGCTCCATTTAATGAGGGGATGAGTTTTTGTTTAAATGCTCTGAAGAATCTGCCTTCCAGTTCTGGGAGTTTTCCAAGCTGTTGATCGCCCTTTCAGGCTCTGCTTGAGGTATTGGCTCCTCAAATCTAATTACATCTTTTTGTGATAGAACTGCCTGATGTACTCATTTAAATAGTTTGCATCTGCTCTGTTAGCACATTTCTCTATGCCTAATTTGGTGAAGAAATCCCGAAAAGTGGATTTAGTGGATCTAGGTTCACTTTTGGTTCTTCTTTCCTTTGAATAAACTGCTTTCTGATAAGCTTTGTAAACAGATATGTCAGTGCTTTATCTGCTTTACTTCCCTTTTCATAAAGGATTGTTTCAACTAATTTTCTTGGTGCTGCTTTGTTTATCTTTCAGTAGTATATTAATTTCTCCTCTAATATTCCCTAGATTCCTTCTGCTTTCCTGAATTCATGAGAGGATCCTCCCATCCTTGTACTATTGAACAGAGATTTCTTTTTTTTCCCTTTTTTTTTTTTTTCCCTAGCCATGCCATGCAACTTTCCTTGCCAGACTACATTTGCCACTCCCCATGGGATGACATTGCTTGCACCTCCTGCCTGGTTTGGTTTCTACCTTCAATCGCCCATTTGATTTTATTTTTTTTCCTGAGAGTATCCTGAAGCTCTGTAAACTGGCTCAGTAAAACTCAGCAAACCTGAATATGGATGCTATCTAGATGCTCCCCTTGTGTCGAATGCTTATGTGCTTTACCGTGCAGGATTAGGCTCAGTCACATCCTCAGCGTTGATGTGAACGTGGTAAGAGGGATGTTCCAGGGATTCTCAGGGGAGTACTTGATGCATCAGGAAAAAGAAGAATCTAAATCCTGCCCACACAATGCCAGACTCGGAACTGGCACTCAGAGGTTAGGAAAGAGCCATTGCTGACGGCTCTTTGAAATCATGAGATCCATGTGCAGCAGCAGCCACAGAAGCCAACACGGCGTTGGGTGTCCTCAGGAAGGGGACTGAGAGCAACACGTTGGGAGTTATTTTGCTGCTGAGTAAGATATAAGGAAGATATCATCGAAGATAATAAAATCATGAACCAGGTGAACACAGAACCATTTCTCGCCAACTTCTGCACTACTACTGGGTGGAGGAACTCACTGAAACTGGTAGGAAATGAGTGTAAGACAGGTGAAAGAAATTACTGTTTCTCATAGCAGGCAACGTAGTCCTGGGATGTGTTGCCGCAGGAGATTGCGGAATGTCATGGTGTCAGCAGGTTCAAAACGGAACTAAACACATTTAATTTCAGAAAGTGGGTCCAAAGAGGATATGAAGAGTGCAGGTAGAGCAGTGCTCTCTCTGTCCCTGTTGCAGTCATTACAGGTGCTGGAGGAGCACAGGGGCAATGGGCTGCAGAGTGTGGTCAGGCTCACGTGCTCTCCCTAAATAGCATCTCCCACAGCTCTGGTCCAAGGCAGTGGGATTTCTGGGCTAGAAAGACCACAGCTCCAGCCCCTGAGAGTGTTTCTTGTTCATCCAGGCTGCGCTGCTCCCACTGCTCTAGCTAGCTGTGTTCAACACTAGCCTGGCTTGCTGTACCTGATGCTGTAACGTGCCATATAAGCCTCCATCCCTCGACTGCTGCTTGCTTGTTGAAATTAAACCTCTGAGAAGCAGGGATCCCTCCTTTCCCCTTGCATACTTTTTCCTATGTCTCGTACAATGCAGCCCATATTTTGGCTTGGGTCCTTAGGTGCCACTGTGATTTATACTACTATGGTCTACACAAATAAATTTACGTACATAATGCACATTAGTGCATTGCTGATATGCTGTCATTGAAATATCTGGGCACAGGTGACTAATTTGAGGCAAGCAATGAAATTCATGTGTTTCAATTATTAAAAGGGGAAAAAACCCAAGCTAGCACTATAAATGCCTTTCTGCTTACTTATGTCAGCCTGCTTCCCTTTTGGCATTTCCCTGTCATGGTGTCATTAATATTTCCACCCCCCCTGTATCCTTAATGATCTACTTGGTTGACCTGCATAATTTAAAATATTTTTTCATTATAGTGATTTTCTTATTTAGGTCCCCAGGAGATCCCGATATGTAATCAGTTTTCTCTAACAAATGACCTCCTTTAACTTCATTAGTTCAGAATTAATTTACTAGCATCCAAGATATTGAATGACTCTGATTAGTAAAATACAGTAAAAAAATTAAAGTTCTCTTTCATTTATGGTCAAGGCAAACATTAATTAAACCCCATATTTCTTTGCTAATTTTGTTCACAGTTGAATTTAATAAAGAGGGAACGTCTGATGGGCTGTCACTAGACATTAGATGAGGGTGGGGATGGGATTACAGGCTTTCTGTGCATGTAACATCCTCAAGCGGCTGCATTTTGCCAAATGCTTCACTTCTCTCGCAGTTTCCTTCACCTTTTAGGGAGCTTTTTAAATGAGAAAGCCAGGAAGAGCCACTGTCTTCAGTGAGCAGCAGACAAGGAGCACGATGAGGCTTTGGGGAGGACGTGCTTTCTGCTGGCCGACACTTCTCAGCCACGCACTCCTGCTGCTTGTGCACGTCAGCTTCAGCTCTCGGGTTGTCTGTCTTATCTCGGTATCTCTCCTAAGAGACATGCTTCCCTTTCGAGGCGTGCAAGTTATTTACAGAAATAGCCACGCTGCCAGCCCCTTACCCTTTAAGGCTTTGCAGGTTTCCATTTTGCAAATCTGCTGCAGCAGGCACTGGCCTGGTGATGGCATTTTTCTTCCTGTCACTTGACAGTAAGCACGCTTGCACTTTGCACTGCACGCGGGATGGCTGATGAGGCTGTACAGAATGTGTGCAATGAATGGCAATAAGGCTTTGCTTAGGGAATGATCGTTATTCCTGGAAAAATCCAACCATGTAGGGGAAGGTACCCGCCTTGAGTTGATTTGTCCCCCTCATCACTCCCCATGCTGCCGTATTTTTATTTTCTGAAAGGCAGAATCAAAAGGTACAGATAGTTTTAAATAAGCTTCCTTTTTTTTTTTTTTAACCATGCTATTGTCCTTCTAAAGAATTTATTGTAGTCTCTCTAATGTGTTTTGAAACTACACTGACAGAAGCTTCGTGCTTGCTCTGATCTTTATACAAATAGGTACTTTTGGTAAGGCTCCAGCCATGGCGTGGATCCCCACTGTGCTGGGGGCAGAAGAAAGCCTGACCCACCACCCAAAAAACTCACTGAAACAAACTTCTGGTCTCAGTAATCTCAGCTGTGGAGGCAACTTTCTGACTGTGAATGACTAAAAGCCTCTTTAGATATAGATTTTGGATTTTCGTACAGGTTTTTTCCTCCATACGCGTGTGCCAGAGTGGGAGCAGGAGAAGGGCCAGGGCAGGCGCGTGGTCCTGATGAGCCATGCCACTCAGCAGCGAGGTCTCCTGAGCCTGGCAGCTTGTGCCGGTGGCAAGCAACATATCTATGGGAGGGTGTCACCACCGATGCTGTGTGCCTGTTGCTCGCTGTGACCAGAGCCTACCATGAATAACCAGTAGCGTAGGCGAGATGGGCTTGGGCGCTCACGCTGCTCCCATCCTCCTCCCTGCCGCTGCTTTGGCCTCTGCCTCAGCCAGCCCAGCTTGCTGCTGCGTGCGTTTGTGCAGACCTGCCTTCATGGCATTTTAAACTATGGGTTGAACTGACCAGGGGAAACTGAGGCAGAAGCACGGGACAGGTCCTGTGCAGTTACCAGTGTGATGGAGCTGGGTCACCCCTTGTAGAGGAACGTTGCAGATCTCCTGTGACAGCACCTCAAAGCACGGCAGCAAGGTTTATCAGAGACTGCTGCTCCTGAGGCTGGAGCCTGAAGGGGTCATGCTCTTGGCCTGAGCCCAAGCCTTTGCTTTGCTAAACTGTGCCAGTTAGCAACATCTGGCTCTTTAATTGGTCAAGTTACTTTATGTCTATTCTGTAGCTGATTTGTTCCTCAGCCAGCCAGGAAGTTTGAAACCCAATCTGTCTGGTTTATACACAAGTGATTTGCTAGCCCAAGAAGAACTACTTTTCAGGCACATCCCAAGAGTGTCTCTGAGGAGCATCCTTTATCCCTTTGCTCCTCCGAGTCCAGTTATATTTTCCATACCACTGAGCTGAAAGGTACAACGGACCCTGAGCGTGCCCATCCCTCTCCTCCAGGCTGCGGGGCGGCACTGCCGTGGGGCTACGGAGGCTGCTGCTGCTCTCCTGTCTTGCTGGACGTGAAGAGTTGTAGTGGTGGCCTCTGAGAAAGGAGACCCAGGACTGAAGGGGAGTTAGATGGGCCAAATGGCCTTGCAAATTATTCTCCCCTATTCATAAGAATAAAGTTTGTGGAGGGACTCAGACAATCAATTCAAAATCTTGAAGGAAAAGAAATTGAAAACACTAAAGCAATTTATTGCCTTTTAAATTTGGGGATGAGGGGGAATGTAAGTAGCGCTTAAATTTAACTACCTGCAAAAGCAAATAAAGAAAACTGTAATATTTCTCAAAGCCGTAATCCACTATGCTATAAGTGCATTTTCAATTTCAATGTGGAGAATATAAGTTACTACCGTTTTCTGCCTAAGAACTTGCCCATAAAGCAACATCCAGTTGGTGGATTCAGTAATGTTTCTGGTATGTTTTTTTTTCTTCTTACTTTCTTGCAATTTGCATAAAACACTTAGGATTTCCTCCCCCCCCTCATATTGCAGTATTCCAAGTTTTCAGCACAATAAGTGTTTTGCCTGCAAGGCCTATATCTAATATTGGTTCATTTTGAATGTCTTTTCCCATTTAAATGTTAGTCCAGGAAACCAAAGTGATTGTAATCAAATGAGTATGCTCAATATATAGCTTATATGACTACAGGGTGGCTTTCTCGGTCTAATTCAAATGCTCTTAGAAAACAGGAGATGATTCAGGAGCTGTTCTAAGAAGAGTCTTGCTTCTGGCAATATTTACTCTTAGGTAGATTAGAAAAAATAAGAGCTAGCATCTGAGAAAAAGATGAAAAACAAAATGAGCTAATATTTGCTCGTTATGTGAGGGCAAAGCCACTGACACCAATGCAGCAGAAAGCTAAATTTGCCCCCTCTGCCTGTGAGAGCGTTTCAGAAGAGCCCTGGAGAAGTTCATTGTATGAAGAGAGTATTGGAGATATAACTTGAGCTTCAGCCAGGCCACAAATACTTACTGTTCATTTTTCCCTCCAAGAAAAGTCATTCTCATTCTGCAAGATGAATCATTGACGGCTTGTTTGTGTGGGCAGATTGATTGCCCGAGCTATTCTGGGCCAGCTACGGCTCTACAGGTATACTGGAGTATTTCTCGTGTTCACAAGCTAACTTCTGAGATAAAACTAACTTCTTCCTGGCATAATTACTTAGAGAACGGCTTTGCTTCTAATTAGAGCAGGTTCCCTGAGGCAGCTCTTGGGATGGCAGCCCCTTTCCTCTGCCTGGAGAGTTGAGAGCTTGTCCATGTGAAAAATTGCTATCAGCTACAGCTAGGCTAGCCAGCCATCCCCGTATGGCCCCACGAGCGAAGCTGGGCAGTAGGCTTCCCCTACCAACACCAACCTTTCTACCCTCCCAGGCTGCCCTAGGTGGGACCTCAATGCCTCTGCTGATCCTCATCCTGGTGTCAGAACACAAAGGGCTGAACCTTGCCGTGGCTTAATCACAGCTAAGCGAGAAAGCTTTGTAGCAGCTCACATTTATTTAACAATCTTCGTATCTTTTGTTGCTGCTTTATACACTTACAGGTTTCTCAATTTTATTTGCTATTTATAAATACCTGAATAAGTTATTCAGACAAGATGGATTATTATCTCTTGAGGCACTACTGGTATTCTAGACACTTTATGCTGGACCTACTGAGTCTTAGCACAGAGGGGAATCAGATATATTTTTCCTTTTAGAAATGCTAGAGCTGCTCTCTGTAATTGTCAATCTAAATTTAAGCAGAGTTATTGCACTATCCCTATCATACCTGAAGAGAATGCACGTTCACGATACAGTTCTGTGCATAGGGTTTATAGCTCCAGGGCTGTACAAAGGATAATTTAGAGAGGATGGAGTTTGCCCCTTGTATAAATTCATTTGTATTCACTTCAAAGGCTGAAGTGAGCTTCGGACCAAGGTGTGCTCCATGCAGACTGCCTTCACAGGGGTGAGTTTCACCCACCGTGACAGTAGGTACATAGCTTTACTCAGATGATAACAGAAAATGACTAAGTGGAGGACTGGGTTTCTCCAGAGATGCACTAAATGCCTGCTGCTCCAAGGACATGCGAATCCTTTTAGCCCATTGCAGGATAAAACCTTCAATATTTAAGACCCACTCTGGTGCTGCAAATTCTTAAATGTAATGGGCTCTGCTGCTGTAAAATGATGTAGCTCCACTGACACCAACCCTTTCCCTGGGGCTGGAGCCCAGGGGATTGAAATGGGACTATGCTGATTTACATGAGAATCTGGCTGTATATACTTACAAACCAGCCTTTTGTGATCTCTTATAAACATGTCTAGTTAGGACACAATTAAACCTGAAATCAAACCAATATTTAGAAACACTGCAACTACAGCTTTCAGTCATCATCACTGTAATTAGATTTCAGCTGCTTTGCTTTGCTGCAAAGCCTTTAGAGCTGACTAGTGACATAAAAAGCAGATTTACTGTTATTAGCTATAAACATTGTAGCACAACAGAAAAACCCCAGAATATTAATCTGTGCCATAGCATAAAACATGCACACAAGTCATGACAATTAGCAATAATTTGTCATTCTGTAATATATTTAATTTTAAAATGGCAAAACTGTTGGACTAAATACTACCAGCACACGTACTGTGGTTGTTTTGCTACAATAGCTGTCTTCTGTTCTAAGCAGCAGCACCTCCTCCTCTCCCCAGACCAGCCTAGGATGCTTGGCATGAACAAACCTCATGTCCCTGCTCAAAGTTGAGAAAGGAGAGGTCTCCCTGAAATAAAATCTTGTATTGGTGGAAATTTTTTGCTGTAGGTTTAGCCTAATGATCTAGCCAGCCCCCTACCTCACCCAGGGACTCGCTTTCTGAAGACCTGGGCAGGCAGACCTGGGTTTGGGCAGGTCGTAGCAGCATGGCACCCAGCAGCACCTCTCTTGCACGCCGAGGCTGGTCCCAGAGTTGAAGCGAGCGTCGTCCTCTTTCTGGGCTGGCAGGGATTCCCTAGCACTGAACTGGGGAGAAATCAGAGCTGGCATTGTTGTCTTGAGATAAATCACTTGAGATGAGTCTTTCTGTGAGCAGACCGTGAGGCTGTCTTGAGATAAATCACTTCAGGCGGTATTGGTTTGCAAATTTTGTGTTTTCAATTACAAAATATCTTTTTTTCCAGTACTAAATCTTAATCTTATTGAAAATTTTTTTCCAAAACCTTTCCTAACCATTCCTTTTTCCTTCCTACCCTGAAATATCAGTGTTTTGTAAAGATTTTATAAAAAAAAAAAAAAAAAGAAGATTTTGAAAATAATCCTACTTTGAGCCTATTTCTTTATTGCAAGTTTATTTAGAACAAACTTATTTATTTTTAAACTGTTTTCTAGCTGTGATGAGCTGGAGGAGTGTAGTGATACATTACATTGTATGGTTATGCACTGTCTGGAGCTTAATGGAAGATGTGATTACAGAGCTTGTCGCAGCTTTGAAAGAGAGTCCAGCCTGAGCAGTGGTTTGCTCTGGCTTTTGAGAACTTCATTAGCTGGGACTGGAGTCAACGTAGATTTCTGGCACTGACGAAGGTCTGTACAGTTTGAAAGATTTCCTGTAGACTAGAAGACTGTCTAGCCTGTGGGCTTGGCTTAGACGCAGCCTTACTCCAATAAATATTTATTGGATATAATATTTAGACCAGCTGAGGAAGGTCTGCTCCAGTTCAAAAATGCTGGTTTAGCCTAGGCAAAGGCTAAAATGATTCAGGAGGAGGGAAGGAGTGAATTTATTTTTTCAATCTGAGAACTGTATTAGCATCAAGTCTTTGTTAAATTAGCCCAGTTTCTACGGTCTTGAGAATCCCAGCAAGCGAATTTTCCCTGTGTTTTTTCAATGCCCAACGTGTCTTCCTTTCTCTCTCCACCCAGCGATACTTGTGTCTGCAGCAGTGCTGTGTGCTTTTGTTCCAGGTCCTCATAGAAGGAATGAAATGGGGTCCGATTTCCAGCCAACTGGTTTCCCTCATTATAGGAGCCTGGCACCTGGGACCTCCCAGTCATCTTCTGGGCCTAGCCTGCAACCCCAAAATTGGTGGATGTGAGATTACTCTGTTGAGTGGGTTTGAGGATGGCATTAAACATATAGGGGCCTCTCTCTTGGAGAGGTGACTGGCACAAGGACAACCCAGGTGAGATCAGGAAAATATATCAGGCAGGAAGACAACACCCTCTGAGGTGGAAGGGTTAACAGCAGATTGCTGCTTCTTCTCCTTTGCCTTTACTGTTATCATGATTTATATATTTGAAAGTAGGGATGATTAATAATCCACAAGTCCTCAGCCTGGAAGGAGAGCTAAGGCACTTAGCATACCAGAGCGTGCTACGATGCAAACAGTAAGAAATGATTAACAAGACTAACGTTTCCCCTCCTACCCAAATAACTCAAGAGCAGCATCACTGGTCCCTTGCACTTCATGGCTCCCAGCAGTTGGGTGAGGGCTACCAAATGGCTTCTATATCAAAAGGCCGTAGCTAAAAGTCTGTGCGCTGCAGGTACCATGGTGATGAGTCTGGCACAATCGCCTGGAAAGATAAATATAGTTAGCATGCTGTTCCTGGAGCTGGATATAAATGTCTCTGTTCCATATGTGCACTGTTACTCTCAAGATAAGGAAAAACTGGCCTATAAAGTCCTGATTGACCTAAGAAGTCAATTAAAGCACAGAAAGAGCCGCTGAGTACAGCGGTGGAATTCATCTGCTGTTTATCAGCTTGGACCTCGACGCTTTCCCTCCTCAGCCCTGGAATAAGTGTAGAGGGAGGACAATGCGGCCACAGAAGAGAGAAACAAAACTGGGAAAGTAAATCGGAGGGAATTCGTCTCTGGGGTAATGGCACATTGAATGCAAAAAAAACAATATCCCTTCAGTTCATAAAGACCGATCACTACCAGCTTTGTTCTGCGATCTCTGGTGAAAAAGAAAGGATCTACTTAATTCAGAAAATACTTCGGAGGTCAGAAAGTGTTTTTCTTTCCCCTGTGGTTTTCAGCACCAGCAGGGGGGGACAGATTTGGTTTCTTAAATACAAAGGGGCAATCTAACAAGGTCTTGTCTCTGCGCTGATACGAAAGGGATGAAGGGAAGTCCTAGTAACCCAGCGAAAAATGTACAGAAGAAAATCAAATAGAGATGTGGGCAGCACAGCTGTCCCTTTTTCATGTGATGGAATTAAACATGAGAAGGTAATCTGCATCTTCCTTACGTGAGAAAAGAATAGTGTTACTTTTTTTTGTGCTAATCCACATCAGTAGCAAAGTGGGTAGACAGGAACTGGTAAGGGTTATCTTACCTTCATCACCTATCTGTGACCTACATCTTTCATAATGGTAAAAACAACCCTTTTAAACATGGCAAAGCGAGGGCCAGAGGAGTTTCTGAATCGCCTCCTTTCCCACCAGGGTCAATAGGATCTGAAAGTCTTCAGCATCTTGCCAGCTCTCACTGCAGCATTCATGGAGACAGCGTGTTCAATCCACCCGCGTGTTCCTTGCATTGGAGGGCAAAGGACAGCAGCGTGCACATGCAGTGATGCAGTTACTGCAGCAACACCCATGTGCAGCGACGAGGTTACTACACAGTAAGTGTGAGCGGGGCCCTAGGCAATGTTCTCTTTGATTTACTCAAATGTGCACCGTACCCAAGTACAGGCAGGTTTTGGTCTCACATATTCTTTTATGATCCTTAAAGAGGAAGTGGGATTTAATTTTTAAAGTGAGACTTCCTTAGCAAAAAAAGACAAATTCCCATTAAGCTTATTTCAGTAGACACCACAGTTTGCAGAGCCGTTCCACTTTCTTGGCAGCAGCTCCTCCCCAAACACTGCCCGGCCGCTCTCCCCTGAGCAGCCTGTGGACCAAAGTGCACTCCAGCACACTCAGCCGTGAGCCTTAAGAAATGTGTTAGATTTGGCTGAAAATGTCCTCTGAAACTGTTTTTTATAGCAAACTGCACTTTCAGTGAAGTTAAACTTTTTGAGAAAAGTCCCTGCTTTGTCCTTTACTTCCCCCCTCCCCACCCTTAAGTCAGATAGCTGAGAATAACATTTTATTTAGGAATATTGAAAGGATGTCCTACGGGAATTTTATTTCCCGGGTGGACTACCTGTTCCCTCATGCACCACAAACAGCTGTCTCCTCACCCTGGAGAATATTTTGTGGTGTGTGATGGGGATATAATATGACAGGGTACGTGGCTTCTGGAGAAACTTGGAGTACAGGAACATTACTCCAAGGAGGTTCCATGTTAGTACTTCAGTAGCCATACTTAAGCTTTCACTTTCTTTCTCTTCCACAATAAGCTTCAAGTTTTCTTTCACTGTAAAGCAGGCCAGTCTTATGTCAAATGTGCGGTACACATATTTGCTATGGTATGCCAGCAAAGCTGAGCAGAGAAGGCGATTATCTACTGTACAACCCTTGTGCTACACCACAGTAGGTAGTGTGGTTGGGAGAAGAGATTCTACAGTGCAGGTGGAGCCAGACAGGGGTTATAAGCAAGGCAGGTGTGCATCACCACGATTTTGTTCCTTAGGATGGTTTCACTGAGCCCCCTCTGAACAAAGTCCTTCCTACAGTTCTTTTAGCTGCATTTTTACGTTTTTCCAGTGCAGCAGAGGAACAGCATCATTTCTGCAAGGGCCTATGGGTAATACGACAAACTCTGTTACTGAGACTAATCATAGAGGTCAACAGGAAGGTTTTCTTTGGCTCCACAATTACATTTCACTTAGTACCATATGATCAACCAGTCCTTCTGCAAAGATGGTAAGGACGTTAATGAAAAGGCAGGACCGAGCCACGGCCAACACTGGACTAAAGGTCTCTAAAGATGATGATGATGACGGGCAGAGGACAGAATGACCTGCTGTCTCTCAATACCCTCCTCCTGCTCTACCCTGAAAGCACAAGGAGTTGAAAGTCTTGTCAAGATAATCAGCAAAATGTAAAGAACTGAAAATGTTCTGCTGGAGAGTAACAGTGTTCAAGGCTAGGGCAAGGCCCTCCAAAGAGTGGCTGAACGATTTTAGGACACGCATCTGTGTTTTCTGCAGGATGAAGGACAAGGCCACACTGATCACCCTCTATAGGATAAAGGGAACAGCACAAACAAAAAGTAAGTGGCAGCATGTCAGGGTGTTGGACAACTTCATCTTCTGAGAAATTTCATCACAGGGGACAATGATTGCTTTGAGGAGGTTGAAAAGAGAGTATGTCTGGTGCATGAAGCTCTGCTGTCTTGAAGCGAATAAGGAGAGACAAAGGAGTCTCCTGAGGTTTAATAGGGAAGTTGCTTGAAAACTGCTTGTTCTTGATCCTGCTTTCTGCAGCACACAAAACCTGCTGGTCCTTGAAGTGAAATGCCACAGATGGGATTTTATAGTTACCTGATGAAGCATTTCAGAAAATAAGTTGGTCAGAGAAAAGGTTAGAGTAAAGGAGACCCTGACAAAGAAATGAGGGAGCTCCAGGTGTTTGGAAACATCCAGATTGCTTGCAAAAAGCCTTGGCCTTTGGTTGGGTAGAGGAAGGCAGCCCAGAAGGCGGACTGCTCGGGGTACAGCCAGGCAACACAGCTCAGGGGTGCGGCAGGGACTGAGAGACTTTCTCTGCTGTGCTGCAAGGTGTAGCACGATGAGGAGTTAGCACCTAGGGCTGCTAAACTACAGGACTGAGGGAGGGAGTAACTGTAACAAAACTAACACAAGCTACAGTCTGGGGTCCCTTTCTCTCTCTGCTCTCTTCCTGTGGCACAATATGCTGTGTCCTAGATTTGTACCAAGACATCGGGAGGCTTTTGGTGGCATGTCACATCCAAGCTCTGGAGACCTTCCTGCCTGAAGCTTCTAGAGCGGCATGGCTCACAGCTGCAGGAAATCTGACAGCTGCTAGGTCCTTTTTGCCCTGTGTCCTGTCCCTAAAACGAAACGGTGAAGGGTCAGCGCTGCTCTTCTAGGATCAGAAAAGCTTCCTGTGCAAGAGCTTGTTACAGCCTCTGATGCACGCTTGGAAAGAGCACAGATCGAGGGTACGTCAGTGGCTCAGGTCAGCAGGGAAAATCTTACGTAACCCCAGTGTTACCTGGTGCAAAAGAGACCAGCATTTGGCCAGCAGATCCACAGAAAGGAAATATTTCAATCAATCAGTTCTCTTCACTTATTCCCCTTCCCTGTTTCACTTCTACTTTTCCCGCTCCTCTTTATTCTCTGCCATCTCCTCTCAGACCTGACTGCTTTCATTATAAGGTTGAAGGGCAGTGCCGAGTGAGTACATTAATCTCGTACATTTTCATGAATATCAATTACAACTTGGATGCCTGAAGATTTTTCTTACTTTCAGCAGAGTCGAGACCTAATTCTTTATATAGACCCTGTCTCAGGTAAAACCCAGGGGCATTCTTCCAAAGTCAAGCCTGCCATCTCTTCTTCCCACTCCCTCCCACCATGCTGATAGCCCTTTGCTTTTTTCCTGTAGTAGCTATATATACAATGGTTATCAGGAAAAGCCATTCCCCTTTCTGCCCTTGAAAGGCAATATCCACACAAGCTCTTGGGCAGAATTTGGAGTGTAGAATCTCTGCTGTTCAATTACCATGGAGCTTAGCTCTTTCATGTGTGACTAGATATTGTATTTTTTTTTCCCCTGCAAGACTGAAGTTTAAAAGGACAGAAAAATTTCTACTGCTTGATATGGAAGAAAACGTCTGGTGTTGAAATGAGTAGAGTTCATGGACTACTGGGAAATAGGACTATTTCTGAGGGAATAAATGTTTCTCTTATTTTGTAGTCTGTTGCACTGTTGATTAGCAGATTCAGATCATCATGACAATAAAAAGGTCAAAAGCATATATCAAACTTTACATCTATTCTTTTCTACACATGAAACCATCTTTTGCTTTCATAGAGTCCATTTTACCCACGGTAAAATAAGCTCTGACTGCATGGCAGCAGAAGTAAGGCCAGAGGGAGCTGGCAATAAGTTTAAGGTATTTTTTATTTGAATTAAAAAATGCCAGTGAACTTTACTTACGGGTTAGCATTCCACTTTGCTGGCTGCTCTGCAGAAATCAAGCAAAAAGGCAAATCCACCCAAAAGGGATTTCAGTTTAAGCCGGTGACTCCCACACCTAGTTTGCTCAGGCACCGCTGCTGTAGGAGGACTGGGATTACCAAAGGCAGCAGCTACCCCTGCCACCTCCAGCGCTGTAGCTGGTCTCCTGGGAGGAGACCACCGGCTCAAGTCTTCCCTGGCAAACAGACAGCAAACCAGCGGTGCTGGCGTGTTCCCCGCTGTGGGAGCTTGCATGCTCCTTGCTGTGAAACCCCAGTCTAAGTGATTGATACCAACGACGATTACAGTTGCGTCTCCCGGAAACAGTGATCTTACCCTTTTTCAGTGTCTTTCAGATACACTCCTAAAATGGCTGAGAGCTGGAGAGTGTCTATTTTGTGCGCACGGGCTAGGCAAAGGAAGAAAGGGGAAATATATGACCTAAGATATGTCTATTAATTTTGGGTCAAGATGTCGCAGCCTACTATGAAGTTTTATAGCTATAGATAGTAACAGGAGCAGTGACCTTTAATTATAGCAAGATAATGGGCACTGCTCTAATACAGAAACAGCTAAAAATAAAAGCCAGTATAAAAATACAAAGTATCTCAGAATGTGATCACATTTTCCACTAATGGAAAACATATCTCAACTCGCTGCATTACTGAAAAATGTTTTCTTTTACAGATACTAAGGTTACATTTAGATGCTGAGTTGGTATGGTTTAATTCAAGGTATCATATTAGACTGGCAAATTTAGAGTAACCAGAAAACTGTGTGGATATTCCCACTTCGGTTTAAGCTGGAGTTACTAAATTTGGGCTGAGTTTGATTTGATTTGGTTCGAATTTGAAGTAAATGAAAGCCCCCAGTGTAAAATTAAATTTACCACCCATAAATTAAAATAAGAGAGATTCTTTGATGCATTTACTTCAGCAAGTAATTGGGTGCTGTAGATGTGGAGGGTGAAATGTTGCTGAGGCCCTGATGTCCATACTGTGTATGTTTTGGGGGGCTTGCTTCAGATGAATTCATGGACTGAGTGCTCATTAAGGACCGGGGCGTTATTGCAGCTCATCTGGTGGCTTAGTTTCATCCAAGAGGAATCCAGAGTGTGTGCTCCCAGAGCGCTTCATGCATGTCACCCAAAGCTAAGTGGGAACGGTCAGGACAGTTGCTTCAAAAGCACACTTCTGACCTGGACTAAGATGCGGATGCGGTTGCTTCCTGGTTAACTAAATGGCCTTTAATAAGTTGGTGCACATCTGTGTGCCAGAGGGACCTGTGAGAGCTCCTAGTAGAACTATAGAATCATTTAGGTTGGAAAAGACCTCTAAGATCATTGAGTCCAACTGTAAACCTAGCACTGCCAAGTCCATTGCTAAACCATGTCCCTAAGCACCACATCTACATGCCATTTAAATACTTCCAGGGATGGTGACTCCACCACTTCCCTGGGCAGCCTGTTCCAAGGCTTGACAACCCTTTTGGTGAAGAAATTTTTCCTAATATCCAACCTAAACCTCCCCTGGCGCAACTTGAGGCCATTTCTTCTCGCCCTATCACTAGTTACTTGGGAGAAGAGACCAACCCCCACCTCGCTACAACCTCCTTTCAGGTAGTTGTGGAGAGCGATGAGGTCTCCCCTCAGCCTCCTCTTCTCCAGGCTAAACAGCCCCAGTTCCCTCAGCCGCTCCTCATAAGACTTGTGCTCCAGACCCTTCACCAGCTTCGTTGCCCTTCTCTGGACACGCTCCAGCACCTCAGTGTCCTTCTTGGAGTGAGGGGCCCAAAACTGAACACAGGATTCAAGGTGTGGCCCCACTAGTGCCGAGTACAGGGGCACGATCACCTCCCTACTCCTGCTGGCCACATACCTCACTTAGACCCAACTCTTTGAAGTGGCTGGTACTGGGGCTCCCAGGTGAGCGGGAATTGAAATGCCTGGGAGCTTCCAAGGCAGCCCATTCAATTCTTTTGCCTGAGGAGAAACTTTCCAAAGTTTCTGATATTTCTTCTGTGGATTGAAAATACTTTGCTTTACTTTCCAAATATTAAATTTACCGACCTGTAGCCAAAGCTGCTATTAATGCATGGAAATTAGCTTCATTTTCCTCTTGAAGAAAGTTAAACTGGCCCATTGGAATTAAAGCAGTGACCCAAGATAGGAAAGGACTGCTTACAACTCAAAATGTCTCAAAATAATACAGCCTGTAAAAACAAACATAGTTCTCAACTTTGAAATGTACTTTTCACTTCTACAGAAATGTGGGCATCTAGGTTTTTATTATCTCTTAGAGGCAAGGAAAAATTCCCACTTTCCAGGTTTTGCTGACAAACTTTCTGTGCCTATTCAGATAAAGTGATTTGTGAACTGTCTTGAAATGCACCAACAATTGCAAACTGTGAATTAATGCTCTATTAATATGCTAGTCAGGACTACCATTACGGTACAAATTATAGAGCGAGCTGAAAAAAGTTTGAAGAGCTGACTTCTGAGCATTGAGAAGCAATCAAACCCCACCCCTGCCCCAGCACATATCCTTCCACAATAGGATCTTCCCCATATCTGTTGACAAACTTTGGCTAATGTTTCTGCTCGCTCAAAGGTTTTCTGCCAATACAGCAACATATTGCAGATAAAACCTAATGAGCTGAATTTAACAAAAAAATGCCATGTGGCTTCCTTACAGTGATGCCCATCTGTCGACTTAGTGAAGCAGCAGCGTGCTGCAGCTGTACTCCTTTGCTTTTTATCAAATCAAAATAAAGCTGTGCACCCCAGAGTCAGGTATGATAAACAGGCCGGCAAATTGCCTTACATGGGTATCATACAGCTCCTTATCTGTCTCACTTTTCAGAGCAGCGTAACCAGATGGCTCCTAACGGTGGGTGAAATTTTCTCCGTTATGTTTTTGGCATTGAGCTAGAGGGACGTAGTCCAGAAGTCCACCACCAAAACAACAGATATTTAAATTGGACTGGGACTGAGATTACAGCCTGCAAACAGAACTTTTGAAATTGAAGCGGTTTTCATTAATAGCAAAGGAAATGCCTATTTAGAGTGGGTCTGATGGAACAAAAAGAATGCAAAACAATTAAAAAAAAGAGTCTTTGTGAGCAGCCTCACAGAACAATTGAGGAGGTTGGCCTTCCTCCAACTTCCCGGCTGGCTGATGCAAAGCAACTGGCCTTCCCCCACCTCCTTTATTTATCACAGGGGCAGTGGGAATAGGGAGACTTCCCTGGCCATTGGGTGGTGGCTGGAGGCATCGTCTCCCACCGGTCCTCCCTATGGCCAAGGGTGCAGAGGAGAATAGCATTTCTGCTGCGATTGGAAGTAGGGCCATTAAGAGGGCTTGGGGATATGGAGCATCTGTCCATGATAGAAATCCCTGCTGAGAGCAGGATGTCACAGGCTAAAGGCTTCGGTTTCTCCTGGCTCATCTTTTTCCTGGTTTATTTGTCAGACCAATCTGAAGTTTAAAATGTAAAAGGAGTTTGCTCTTCCTTTAACTGGCTACTAAACAAATATTGGTGCTTTTGTCTTATCTGTGGCTTTGGTATCAGTTCCAGATTTGGGGAACAATCAAAAAGGGTCTAGATTCAGGGTGGAGGCAGTTCTTGCTTGGTACATTGGGAATGGAGACTTTGTTAACGTGTGTGCCATGCTTTTAAGTTCCGTTGCTTCTAGGTCTCAAAGCCGAATGTGAAATTCATCATTTGCTGCCAATGTGTATGCAAGCCCCTTCTATTGCTGGGAACATGCAGCGGATTTGCATGAGGTTTTGCTGTCACCAAGAGAAATGTATGAAATAGAGCAGATTGAAATTGTTTAAAAATGTGACTGCTGATGAACTTTTTCAGCACATTACGCTTCTGCAAATTTAGACTTATCTGAACATTTGTGTTGTAAGCATGTGTGTGTGCTGGTGTCTGCTTTGTGGGCTGTCATCCGCACAGTTGTGCTAACATTTCAAAGACTAAAACCTGGAGCTTCTCAGTTGTGTGTGCTCAGGCGAAACAGAAAATAAAAATGTCATGTTTAGAAAACTGACTGAATAGAGGCAGAATTGGCAACTTTTGTCCCAGGTCATTAAAAATTATCTGGATCTACCATCTTTCTGAAGATCAGACTATTTATATTCATATGCCTTTGCATGTAGGTAAGAGCTTCATTTTAGGCAGAGATACCTGAAAAAGCTGTCCTCTTTTCCCCCAGTGCAAGCTCTATATGCCTCAGGAAAATATGCCTGTGCTAAAGATGAACAAAGCAGCATTAAATAAACTGTAGAGATGTTGAAGACTGGTGCTCAGACAAAAAACAAACATACCTAATTCTTTTACATAAGACATTTCAGGATTGTCAATACAGTGAATTGTGCTCATTCCTCGCTGTCTGGATGAGATGATGAAGGACAACCATACGATCAATGTCAGAATCAGGCCCCTCTAATTCACGTTCTTCCTCTTCATTGTGTTGTGGCTGCATTCTGTGGATATAACAAAATGAGAGGGCACTTGTTTTGAAAAGGGTGTCAGAACTAACATGGAGAGTAATGAGTTAGGTACAGTGCGGTGGCATCTGAATGTAGACAAGTGGAGGTTTCTTATTTTGGAAGTGATGCCAAATGCCATGTTGAACTGGTTTTGCTTGAGCAAGACTGTACAGTGGTAGCCAAAGTTTGCTGGAAAGTATTCTGTGAAATATATACCCTGGGACCTACATTTGCTCTTTGCATGTGCTGTCACCTGATTTGCAGAAGCAAGCCCTCAACTTAGGTCAGGAGTCTGAGGCAGCTCCCTGCGACCAGAGTAATTTTATTGCTGTCTGACCATTGTTTCAAATTCTGTCCCATTTGTTATATTCCTAAAGTCGCATCTTTTTAACTTTTGCATTTCACCTCCGAGCAGTAAGCTGTATGGAAAGGCTCCTAAACAGAATGAAGAACGTTGTTGAAATTCAGCCCTTTTCCAGATGCTGCAATTTGCCTAAAAGCGTGTTGAACAATTTAACTTTCTTCCTGGTATTTTATTCGTGATGGCAATTTCTTTCTTTTAGCCAAGCTGTAGATGAGAGGAAGAATGAACAAGATGGCTGAGTTAAATATAGCGCTGGGGTTGAAGCGTAACAGACTGTCCAGGGCTCCACTCATAAAAGAAGAAAGAAATTACTTCAGAGAGGATTAAGCACTCTCTTGCTATAGAAGTCGTACACGATGTCAAAGAGTGGAGAGTATTGAACAGCATGCTAGGAAAAGGAAAATCCTGGGATGCTGACCCAGAAAATTAACACACTGCTCAGTGGTTAGCTCAAAATGGAAGAGGAGTTTCACGACTCTTTTTCCTGAACTAGTGACAGCTGTGACAAAGCTATATGATGGAGTTACAGCTCCAGCTTCATCCTGAGTGTGCGTGTGTGTGCGGGTGCGTGTGTGTGTGCACCTGTGGGTGAGGAAAGGGCACGTCTTTGTATAGCTAGAGTGAGCGAGCTACTGGGTAAGCGCACTGTGGGCTGTACTAAAGCAAGAAATCCAGCCAGTCTCCCCCCACCCTATAAATCTCTGTTCAAACTTCCAGGAGTAATTTTCTCATGCCAGCTCTGTACCTCCTAATATTAGGAGGCATGAGAAAATTACTCCTGGAAGTATATATGAAACGCTCGAATGGAGGCAGCGTGTTTGGATGCTGTCCCTGAGCCTTTGCGGAGGAAGAGGTCTGTAGACCTGCTATGGACAACCTGGGTCGTAGCCTCAGGATCTGCATCGCTCATTGATCCGTGTGTACAGCTCCAAGACCTGGCTAGCAGCTCCCCCCCCGTGCTGGCAATATTGAACTTTCCAAATCTGAAGATAAGAGCTGGGCTGCACCCAAACAAGGAGCTTCTGCCAGGGCAAAGGGAGAGACAGGCAAAGAAGGGCAGAGCTGGGTTTGAGAGCTGGCGGTTGGAGGCATAGGGGCTGTGTCGATGCTACATCTCCATCCCCTTAGCATCCCCTCCCTTGCCGCAGTGGCGGGCGCGCTGCCTTCAGGACTTTAGCACGGGACATGGGACCGCTGCAGCTCTGCAAAAACCTGTTGTTGTGGGGGTCCTTTGTCTCCTGAAGTCGTGAGGTGCATGGTTTGTGTGAGTAGAAAAATATATGAAACAGTGGCTGCATTGCCTATGCTGGGAGCTGTGCGACCGGGAGGGAGATTGCGTGATGGGAACAGGGGGTGCTCGGAATCGCTGGGTTAGCTGTGCTGAAGGAGATCTTCCACTGCCAGTGGCCAACTGCGAGAAAACTTTGCAAATAGTTTCCAAATGCTTGCAAGCGAAGCAAACCCTGGGTTTTGAAGAGGTGAGAGGGACTCAGTCACCTTGTTTGGTCGAACAAAGAGTGCGGGCTGAAGCAGAAGGGGAATGACTTCTCTCTCTTGCTACATGGCGAAAGCTTTACTTTGTTTTTAGTATCACTATTAAATTGTGCTGTGATGGATGCAAGAGGGTCCCCGTGGTGAAAATCAAGCTGTCTCCACCCCACCATGCTGATAGGTGTTGTGTAGAGACCTAGAATTTTTTATTGCAGAGACATGCTGGGAATTGAGTCGCTACAGAGAGGAAAATGTTAGATCAGCAAGGGACCTGCTCACACTGCTGCCTTCCCCTCTCTCTACATGAATGTAAATGCCTCTTCTGTGAAGAGAGGAATGAAAGAAAATTGGACATTGAGAGCAAGACCATTCATCTGCTATCATCTATTTATTAAACTAACCTCATAATAGTGATGATTAGCAAAATGTTTCATTGAAATACATCCAATACCTTCCTCCGTACAGAAACCATTATAATAAAATGTTACTTATGCTGAACGGATAGCAAAATCATCATAAAACCTATTGAACAATTTAACCCACACATCCACTAGCTTCTAGAAAGCCATTCCCCTTCAATACCTGTCTTTTGTGGAGAAAAGGGGATGCTGGACACTAGTTTAATTTTAATTTGTATGTCTCCAGATCTACATGAAAGCCATTTGCCCACTGAGTTTCGTGCCTTTTATTAGGAATGACTTACTGGAAAAGAATGTGTTTCACATTTAGTGACCCTGAGCATTAGAAACGGGTGAAGAATTGATTTTTTGGTTTGCTGACTGAACTAGGAACGTGTGAGGAAAATGCTTGTGGGTTGATCCCCCAACTTTTTTCATCTTCTCACAGAAATGTAAAATAAAAAAGCTAAAAAGGATTGCGTTGTCCCAAGCATTTCTTTGACACAGAACAGAATATGTTGTTCTGAAAATGTGAAAATGAATGGCCCAGCCTGCTGTTACCAGAAAAAAACCAGAATGTTTTCCAGTGAAAAACTGGAATTTGTGAACTATTTCAGTTAACCAAGTCTGCACTGTGTTTTGGTGTAAATATTCTCTCTCGTGTGCTCTCCCCCAACAAATGTAGACAATTCTGCGAGGTGCCCTGGTAGGCCAAGCACGAATGACTGTACCTGTTATGCCTACTGGAGTCTGAACTGGAGTTGGTTTTGATTGTGCTAGGTGCTATATCACCACCAGAGTATCTCTGTAGATACTTAAACGCACTGTGGTCGGAGCCCCTCGCTTCTCGTGGTTTTGTACTCATGGAATTCATCACAAGGCTTTTATTTGCTTTCAGCTTAGAACAGGTGATACAACTGTACGTGAAGCTTTTGTGCTTGCTCTCAGACGAGCTGGAATATTTTATAACATTTTCTGGTCTATTTTCCAGTCCTGAATCAAGTAAATAAACTCTTTGATGTTACCAGCAGAAAACCTAAAGACTCCTATAATGATTCTTCATTAAGTTACCTCTTTGCTTACTGCCTGTGAAGATGTTTTCCATTGCCTGAGTTCAAGATTTCTCTCTGAAAGGCCATTATGTGATACATTTTAGGAGATTTTCCATAAAAGACTTTGGAAACTTTGAACCTTGCTTATTGAAAGAGATGTTGCAAACAAGTGTCTTGAAAGCCAAGAAAGATAACCTTGAGAGCGTCACAGAAATGAAACTGCTCTATTTTAAGAGCTCTCCCTCTCTCTTGTAACTGCTCTTGTGTACTGTCCATTCTGGTAATCTTGGGGAGGGGGGTGCTATTAATTGGAGAGAAGAGAGAAGCATGAATAAAGAATTACCTTCTATCAGGCAAGAGCAAATCACTGGAAAGAGGAAGCCGTGTTTGTTGCAGGGCCGTGCTCTCTTACATACCCCGGCGTGTTTCTGGCTGGCTCCAACCCGCGCACCACCCGGCTCCTGAACCTGAACCTTCATCTTCTTCCACGGAATCAAACTATACTAAAAGTAGCTCTTGCTTGCTTAGAGGCAAGACATGAACTCTTCATGTTTATCTTCCCTCTGCAGAGCAGAGGAAGCATAGCTTCCCACATCTATTTTCAAGGACTGTCTGGTGAGTTCTACCATATTATTCCAATAACAGTACATTTGCCTTCTTGGCTCTTTCCAACAACGGAGTTTCTTTTTCTCAAGTCTTCCTTCTTCCCCAAAGCCGGTTCCCCAGCTGTGTTTGCTTAGCCCCATTAATACAGATCTAACACAGAAGTGGCCATTGTATGAGATTATTAATGCTGTTTCATTTGCGTGCGGCATGAAGAATCTTGTTTCATTTCAAACTCATAGGTCCAATTTTCTAGTCCCTCTTTGTTTATTTATTATGCAGAAAACTGCAAGATTCAGCTGTGGGCTATTCCCTACCTTTTGCCTCATCCCTTCATAATTGTTTAAAGCTGTATGATTCTTCCTGCTGCTCTGAATGTGTTCTCCCGTGTTTGCGCTTCCTTTTGTTAGTGTTGGAGCATGAAGGAACACAATGAAACACTAAATAATATGAGGCCAAGGAGTCAGTCAATGGAACTGATAGGAGGTAAACAGAGAAAATGAGTATAAACCAGCTGCAAAATGAACAGAGGCTGGAAATTGGCAGAGAGCTTTTAGGCACTAGGGGAGTATGGCCTTGCAACAGATGCCACAGACTTAATTAGTTTAAGGAGAGAGTTTGATCAATTTATGTGTGATTTTTACATGGAAGAGCTATTTGTGATAGCAGGAGTGAGCCTTAGCAACCGAGAAGATCTCTTCCAGCACTACTGTGTTGCTCTTACAGTCAAAGACACATGGCAGTAAATGCCACCATGTACAGTTTTTCCTTGGGGAGGAAATATCCACTTTCCTGTCTGACCCACTCCTGCTTGCTAATTTTTCATTGCCTCGATGATTAGAAACATCTACTTCCATGCTGTGGGAGAAGGGGGTCAGCAGGATAGGTGGATGGGTCCCTCTTTGTGGTTGCGTCTTTGGGGCAGGGGGAGGTGACTGCTTGGCAGCATGGTCTGGGGAGTTGCTCGAGGTAGCAAAGGATTCCGATTCCAGTGGCATCTGTGAGAAAAGACTGGCTAGTCTGGAAAAAAAGTCTTTAAGCAGGAGACTGAGCGGGCAGGTTGGGTTACATCTTTCAGGTTTAGGATCTGTGTTGAACAATAGACCAGGCTGTTAATGAAAATAAGCCATTCCCTACAGGTTAGTCTTTGCAAGCAAACATCCACGCTGCAAGTGATTTGTTAACAGCACGGAGTGCCTAGGAGAGTGCAGAGCAGCTTAGTTCTCTGAAGGCAACGAAGAACAGGATTGAGTACAGGAGATTTATCATCTAGGTTAGATGTAAAGCATCATGAGCGAAATGGGAATAAATGCCAAGGGGCTAGTAAATTCTGTGTAGATGGTCCCCAGGCTGTCTCAGCTGCCTGAGGTGCATCAAATAAAGGCCTGATAGCACTTGCCCCTTCTGAATACAACAGCTCCTCCGGCTGTTGGGAGAGCTGAGCCAATTCCTTACTGTTGCCACCAGGGTTGGGCTTCTTCCCCCCTTCTGGCATCCTTGCTCATGTTCTTGTCCCTTGGCCTTGTACTGGCTGTGGCATAGGAAACTTCACTTGTTTTTGTCCCCCAGCTTTGATATCTGCCTGCTTAGTGCATTGAATCAGCTTGAAGGAGGTTGGGGATCAATATAAGGGCCAGCACCAAGAAAGGGGGCAGGAATGTACAGACCTAAACTGGGAGGAGAGGTGGGATGGAAGAGTGGGGCTGCCTGGTTTTGCAGGCAGCCAATTGCTAGATCAGCTCGGCCCGTCTTGTTGCTCCGACTGTGTCCTCAGCCTCTTTGCAATAATTGCACCTCAGGTTAGCGGGGAGCGTGCTGGGGAGGGAGCGGGTCTGCTGCTGAGCTGGCATGGGATGCCAGATGTCCCCAGCACTGACAAGCCGTACCTTTTGTTATGAGTGCTAAAAGCGCTTCAGCTAAAGAAGAAAAAGAAACTGGTGAAGCAAGACAAAGATCTAATCCATTGTGAAAGAAAAACCCTGCCATCCCATAGAAAACACGTCGCATCACATGCTCTGGCAGAGACTTCAGGTTGGCCTAATTTAATCAAATATTCATGTTGTGGTTTTCCCTTCTCCTACTGTGACGGCAGCTGACATCGATCACCGAAAACCTTTGACAGACATAATTGTCCTTGTTGAGTCTTGCTTCTATTTCAACATCCCCCTTAGCAGCATCTTTTCACACCTTTATAGATCTGCACATTTACTCCCATTACTTGATTTCAGGAGCCTTCAGCTTCTGAAGTTCTGGTGTCTCACAATAAGGCTGTGCATGCACATGTTGATTTGAACACAGAGCACATCCCCACGGAGCCAGCGTGCAGCCTCCTTTAACAATTTTGATATGACATGTATTAACATGTCATGGCACCTTTTGTGCAGCTGACAAGTGTGGCACTTTTTTCAGAGCTAAAAAAAGGCGATCATGAAATCCTGCATCATATTATTGACTCTCCGCTATCTTGTCGGTATTGTTCTCCCGCGTTATGCGGAACCAAATTGTGTGCCTGCAGAATTTGATAAACTGTAGCACTTCACACATCTGCAACGGACTAACTTGATTACAGTAGTTTAATTCTGTTTGATATCAATCAGATCGGTACACGGTAAGATTAATTATTGCTGTCACTTTGTCAGCTCTGTAATAAGAAAACATAGATTCTGAATGGCAGATGCAAATTTGTTGGGAGTGAGAAGAGGAGGTTTGCTTCCCCTGCTCCCTGGGGAGGGAGAAAACCTGCAAGAGGTGAGCTGACCTGGGAAGGGATGAGCAGGCTGGAGCTGGGATTATCACCTGCTCCGTGCCGCACATGGGTGCTTGTTAGTATCTAAGCTGATTCCTCTCTCCTGTCAGCACTCCAGAGCATCTCACAATTACATTTGCCCAGGCAGTCTAATTTTATTTGCAGGTATGCGATGGTGAGCATGGAAACTAGCTGCTGCCAAATGTTTGTCTTAAGGAGGCTGTTTGTGCTGTACGTTTGCCTTTCTTATACTGTGCCTCTTTATAGTGATTTCCCCTGATCCTGAGTGGGTGTAAAATGCCACCAGATCAGAACAGCAATGATTTCCACCTGCTCTGTGCTGCTATAAATGACTACACAGGAAACTTGGACTGAAAAGCTGCCTGCTGTTGCAAAGGTGACAGACATAGCTGTTATTTTTGCTTTGTTATTGTGCGCTGGCATCCTAGTGCAAAAGCTATGTTGAGTTGTAGATTAGTATTTAATTCTCCTCATTCTCTACTGGTATGAGGTACTTCAGTTATCTTACTGCAAGGGAGCGAGCTAGAGCATCCACAGGCTGCTCCTACCTGCGCAGGGTATGGAAGGCTCTGAATTAGGGGCTAGTGGCCACCTCTTTACTCTTCCAGCTTCATCCTTAGAATAAGGAATGGAGCAGAGCTTGGAGCGGGGGAAAAAAGTGTGTGTTTTGGTGGGTGGCTATTGGCAAGTCAGACGTAATCTTTTCAGGCCCAGATCTCCCTTTCTGAGGCAAAGTTAGCCTTTAGGTAGCTTTTCATGACACATAGTGTGGTTTTCTAAACAGATCTTGTCTTTCTGGATTTGTGTCTTCTCATTTGCTGGGTCTGTTGCACCTGCATGAAGTGGTGCAAGATCCTCTCGTGAGTCAAGGAGGATTTCTGCTCTGCTGGTGTTTTGCTCCCTAACTTGCCAGTTGAACAGGGTAGCCACCCAAAACAGAAGGCCACAGGCTTTGCTATTTTTTTTTTTCTTGAAAAGCTGGTGAGTACGTGTAATCATCTGTAAATATGCAGACAAGGCAGCCTTCTGGCGATCCAAACCTCGCATGTTTTTATATTGAAACAAGATGGGGCCACCCTGCTCATGGCAGGTTGCCGAGGTGCCTCTCCATCCCCCTGGGTGAGGCTAACCAAGGGCATTTTCTTGGAAGCTGATCCAGCTTTGCCTGGAGGTACCTGTGCTGTGGCTGGGTTTCCAGGCTGCTTGGGCTGAGTGGGTGGGTAGGACTCTGAAGGACACAGGCTTAAAAAATTTTGTATGACAAGTTGAACTGAGAGCCACTCTTCTCTCCCTTCTGCTGGAAGTTCTCTAGATCTTGAGTTAGAGAATTGCACCAAGCACAGCTAGAATTTTCATCATCAAATGTTGGATCAATTGTAGGAGAAAGGGTGGAGCAGGCTATGAACTGCCTCCAAATCCTGAAGCCTTACGCAGATTGCAGTAACACTCACCTTCCCCCAAAAAGAGGCGACCATGCAGGGTATGCTCTGTAAGCTGCAGCATCCACTTAGGCACCTGCCAGGGAAGTCAAATGTCTCCTTCATCCTGCATGGAGACTCCACAGTCCCAGGCCGTGTCTACACAAAGCCAGCAGCAGGCCTGAGCTGTCAGTCTGTCCTCGGACAGAATTCTCATCCATCAGCAGGGAGACTCGCCTG